>NW_027397096.1:1731461-1816692 GCF_003265705.2 Callorhinus ursinus | reverse complement strand
TGCGCGTGGAATTCTTGACCCGCTGACCCGTCTCGGGGACATCGGCGCGCTCTCTCATTCCCATTGGAAGGCAGCACTTGTTTCACCTTGGCCTTCAGACCCTTGCTGTGTGGCCCTTCGAGCCTCGCTCCTGACCACAGGCAGACACAGACTTCGGTGCTCGGTTGCCACTCCGCTACCTCGCATATGCCTTTTCCCTCTGAGCCCATCACCCCCGCCCACGGCCGCCTCGCCAATCGGCGCCCTGCTGCCCCTTCAAGCCCAACTTGACACCTCCTCTGGGGAGTCTTCCTTGATGCTTCCCAGAGCCACGTCAAAATCGGTGGCTTGCTCCCTATTCCCTGGTGTCTGTTGTCATTCCTGCTGCCTGACCCATCTCCAGCCTGCACCTGGGCCGAGGTGTGTGCCCAGGGACTGTTGGGTGGGCAGGGAGGAGGGAGCCACTAAGGCAGGGGCAAGAGAACTGAGTGCTCTTGTGGCTTCCTGGCTCAGTGTGAGTGTGGGAGAGTTGTCCCACTCCCCGCCTGCTGTCATCCGGCAGCCCCCAGGACTGCCTGCAGGTGCTCCCTAGGGAGCAGGGAGCTGGGGGCAGAGCAGGACCCACTGTCACTGCTCAGGGGCTGTTCCCGAAAGCTCTGTGGTAGCCAGTGCCCGCACCTTGCCCTGCCCCCGTCTACTGACCGCGGTTCCCAGCCACAGCCCCTCCCCCAGCCAGGGCTTCTCCAGCCCTCCACCCAGGTTCAGGAGCTGGACCCTGAGGACACTTTGCCCCTCCCTCACCCCTGGTCTCCTAGCCGGGTCCCCTTTGACTTTGTATTTCCACCCTACACCCTCATTTGACACACTGTCCTGGTAACGTGGTAAGAGTCTTAGAGACTCCCTTCTAAAACTGTCTGCTTCCTTCTCTACCCTGGAAGGTGTGGGGGCGGGGCTGCCACCTCCACATCCTGGCCCAAGTGTGGATCCTCCTCTCAAGTTAGGCAAAGAAAATGATACATAGCCAGTAAACCTGGAACCCAAGGGACTGCTCCCCATTGAACACTTAACACAGAAGCCCAATTCCATTCAAATCGGGTGAAAACTAGCACCTGTGTCTCGGACAGGACTGGCTCTTATTCAGGCGACTTGATGAACCGGAAAGTTCGGAGCGTCATCCAGGCTAGGAGCCAGTTAACCTCTAGGGGTGCTGTGCTCTGGTTCTTTGAGTTTGCTGAGTTGTGGAAGGTGGTGTAGAGAACTTCTTGGTGTTCACCTCCGTCTTGGTTGGGTGTTAATCTGGTCGTTCCAGAGGCAGAGAAGGCACGGGGGAAGTCCCGCTGAATCTTCAGTGTGAAAAAATTTCTGGTAGAATTTTTTCGTTCTGGCCTTTTCTGAAGTGTTGCTGAGACAATGACAGGGTTGGGGGACACATAATTGAGGGTTCTGGTTAGTGAAGCCCCAGTTCGTCGAGGTTTTCTCATTGCTGTGGGATGGTGCAACAGCCCCGGGGTCCCCCCAGGGTCATGACATTGAGCTCCTTAGCCTCTCACAAAACCCCCAGGAAGGAAGGAGGCATCCCCCTTGGTGTGCAGATAAGGTAAGGGGGCATGAGGTGTGACCCAGACCGCCTCGCTCTCCAGCCAGAGCTCTTCCCAGGCTGTGGGGCAGCCTTTCTCTGGCATCACTCCCAGGAGGAAGACACAGATCACAGTTGGGCCCATCAGCCACAAGCTCCGAGCCAGGACCTCCGTGGGGGATGCGCCAGCCCGGCCTGTGGTCTAACTGCCTTCTCCATCCTCACAGAATCCAGCATCTCTGCCCAGCCCCGTGGCCTTTGCCTGCTCGCCAAGGCTGTGCCCCCTGTCCTTTGGCGAAGGAGTGGAGTTTGACCCCTTACCACCAACGGAAGTAAGGTAAATATAGCAGGCCCAGATTTGATTGGAGTTTTTCATTTTTTTCATTGTTTATTCCAGAAACGAGTGCCTGTTATTTAAAAAAAAAATGAGTAAATCACAAAAGTGTGCCAAAGACTACTCATAGTTTGCTGGGTACTATTTTGGATTTCTTCGTGTATTCTAACCAATTAAATATATAGGCACGCCTTTTGGAATAAAAGCATCATGTTATACGTAAAGTCCTGCGACTTGCTTTTTGCACTTTTTGCCTTTGCACATTGTGGCCATCAGATGTGTACAGTTTTGTAATAAAATAATTCCTCTTTCCCGAAGCTGCTCCCCCCATGGCCCCACCCTGCTTCAAGGGGCTATAACCTTGTCTCATATTACAGTTTCACTGGGCAAGTACCATTCTTCCTTCGGGAATTGATCTCATCCAGGTTACCTGGGGGCAGAGATCCATTGAGAGCCTCTGTTAAAGATCTGTCTCTTCAGGGAAAGGAATTTTACTTTTGGCAGCTGGTGGGGTTTTTTTTGCTGGAGTTTCAGTTCCCTTGACACAAAGGGCCCTTTGATGGGATAAAAAGGCAGCTCACCAGTTTGGAGGTGAGCGGTTCAGTCCTTTATTCCTGCCGAGCTTGTATTTTGAACAAAAATGAAGACATGACTTCATGACATTAGCTTCCCCCAGATTCTTACCTACTCGCTTAAGGAGAATAGACATTCCCATCATCCATCCAACCCACTGAAAAGAATGCTAATTCTTAGTCCCTGACCAGTGGGTAGGGGCTGGTGGGGGACAGTGCTCTGTGATGCTCTATGAAGCTGTAATAATTACTCAATAAAATGAACTCATGCTTGGGGTGCCTGGGTGGCTCAGTCGGTTGGGCATCTGCCTTCCGCTCAGATCATGGTCCCAGGGTCCTGGGATCGAGCCCCACATCAGGCTCCCTGCTCAGCGGGAAGCCTCTCCCACTCCCCCTGCTTGTGTTCCCTCTCTCCCTGTCTCTCTCTCTAACAAAGAAAATCTTAAAAAAAAAAAAAAAATTAGCTCCCAAATTACCAAAGAAAGACGTTAAAAAAAAAAAGTAAAATAGCTGCTGAGGAACGTGGAAGTTAATTTATTTTATGGAAATCAAGATGGTAATTGGCTCTGATCGATAAGGTCAGATCTCTGAGTCTCTGGTTTGAGTGGTCTCCACACCGAAGGCCAAGGGGGACCAGGTACTAGTACTTGGTATTACTGAACTTCAAGAATTCCTGGGTTCCGTCATCCTGTCATTAAAGAGCGCCTGGCTGGTTCAGTCAGTTAAGCATCTGCCTTCAGCTCAGGTCATGATCCCGGATCAGGCGCCTTGCTCAGGGGGGAGTCTGCTTCTCCCTCTCCCTCTGCCTGCTGCTCCCCCTGCTTTGTGCTCTCTCTCTCTCTCTCTCTCTCTCTCTCTCTTTGTGTCAAATAAATGAATTAATAAAATCTTAAATAAACAAATGAAGAGCTGATGGTGAGGGCGCCTGCCTGGTTGAGTCAGTAGAGCCTGCAGCTCTTGATCTCAGGGTCATGAGTTCGAGCCCCACGTTGGGCAGAGAGCTTACGTTTAAAAAAAGAAAGCTGATGGTGACTTCAAGGGACAGAGAAAACAAAGCATTGACCCTTAGTGAGGGGGTAGAACCCGCATTGTTCTACCACTGACTTATACCACTTGCTGCGTGTGAACACTCTGCTCGGTTACTTCTGGGCACGTTTCACAGAAAGAGGAAACAAGGCTCGGAGAAGAAGCCCGAGCAGGCCGTCCGAGCTGACACGCACGGGGCGCGGCCTACCCGGGGCTGCTGCCTGCCCTGAGAAGCAGTGCCTGCAGGGTGAACGTGGGGATCTTGCACACCTGCAGGTAAACCCCAGCCCCACCACTCACTCCCACTGTGACCTTGACCTCTGCACTGCCATTTCCTCTCCCCGGGTGCTTGGTTCAGTTCAATTTGACCCTGGAAAGAAAGTGCTTCGAACAGCACCACCCCGTAAGCGCTTCATCAGCCCTGGGCTGCTTCTGACGAGACCAGCCACGTCTCAAGGTTTGCACCCCACGAGAGGATCAAGGTCACAGTAGGGACCGCTGTGCCCCAGGCTCAGGGGAACGGCCTCGTGCTGCCTTCTCTCTCCCGCCCAGGTACACGTCGTCGGTCAAGTACGACTCCGAGCGGCACTTCGTCGATAATGTCCACCTGCCCCTGGGCCTGGCAGTGGCCTCCTGCAGCCAGACGGTCACCTGCATCCCCAACTGCACCTGGCGCAGCTACAAGGCAGAAGTGCGCTTCGAGCCCCGCCACAAGCCCACCCGCTTCCTCAGCACCACCATCGTCTACCCCAAGTACCCCAAGACCGTCTATACCACCACGCTGGATTACAACTGCCGCAAGACACTGAGGAGGTTCCTGTCCAGCGTGGAGCTCGAAGCCTCAGAGCTCCTGGGCAGTGACGGCCTCTCGGATGAGTGCTGACGGGAGCCCAAGCGGGCTGGGACTGGCTCTGCCGCTGCCCTCGCGTGCCGTTCGTGCTCCAGAGGGGTCTGGCCCCGCCACACCTCTAAGCCCAGCCTGGGGAAGAAAACCATGTCATGGCCTCTTATAATCATGGAGAGAATTGGGTTTTTAAAAATGTTCAAATTGCTTTCCAAAGGCATATATTTCTCGTTTGCCGCTGCGTGGCTTCCCTAGGGTCTCAATTTGATGAGCAAATAGAAAGCCAGCTGGAGCAAAAGGAAAATGGCCCCATTTTGAGATAGGGAGGGAGGAGAGAGCTCTTCTCCCGTGGGTCAGTTAGCCTGAGGAAGGGCGCAGAGAAAGTCTCTGGGATGGAAAAAATGAGTTCTGAGACCTTCCAGCCCCGGGTGTCTTCACTGACAGCGGTACTAGTTCCGTAAGCTGTGACATCCTTGTGGGTCCAGTCTGTGGAGAGCTGAGTTTCATTCCGTCGTTTATTTCCCTTTGTGTTTCCTGTTCACCAAAACTCTTGGAATTCCCTAAATCCTTTTCATATCAAAAAACCCGGAACCACACTATAAGACGCCTTTTTAAAAAAAGAGAGAAAAAGTTCACACTGTTCTCCTCTCTCTTCAGGAGACTCATGTCCACCAGGGGCTTTGGTTCTGGGTCCTTCCACCGGTTGGGTGCAAGCTTGGGCTCTGGCAAAGCGCCTTGAACCCTTGGCATCTGGTAATGTCTCCACGGGCTTGTGTAACTCTCCTGATATGTGTTTTGGGGTTTCCAAATACTTTCCTATTTTTTTCATAAGGCAGAACATAGCCGAGGGCCCTTTTGAGAGTAACAGCATCTTGAAAGAATGCTTAGGGAAGCCACTTTTGAGGACCCCACAAGGGGGTTTCGCTCCACCCAGGACTGGCCGGCGTCTGGGAGAGGCAGATGTGGATGTTTCTGATGACCTGCTCCATCAGGATGGGTGTCGCCTCCAGACAGCCTGGGTCAACTTGGACGGGCTCAACACCACAGAGGAATTCTGCCCGCACCTTAAGTCTAAGCCAGAAAGCAAGAAATTCGCCCCAACCCTCCCTCCAGGTATAGGAGACGTGACTGCAGGATAGGAATTGATGTCACGAGTCAAACTCCAAAACTTGGGCGCCGTTGGGATGGTACACTTTTCTAGGAACAATCATGGCGTTAGGTGCGCGGGGAAGACGCGAGCTCAGCTGAACCGGCCTCAGAGGCAGAAGGGGTCTGCTGGCTGTCTCTGGCCTCAGCCCCCTGCCCACCCTGCCTCCCCACCAGCCCATGCTTCTTCCCCCTGCCAATCCCTGAGGGTTTTGAGTGAAGACAGCGGCAGGTGGCTTTTTCTCTTCCAATTTGGGGAGGAACAATCCGTGAATATTTCCTTTGAATACATACAAATTAGACCATGTGCTGGAGGGTTATAGAGTATTGTGCCCGGATTCCTGCTGTATTTTGGGGTTTCTGTTGATGGCTTCCGTGTGTCCTGAAAGCAGAATTGATAGCTCTCTGGGTACCCTGGAGCCACAGCAGGGACTTTTGTTCCGAGGAGAGCGGGTGTGATGATACTCTCACTTAAAAGTCATTGGCAGCCTCTAGAGCCAAACTGTCTGGCGTCCTCTTCAGCTTTGGCAATGTGTGGTCTTGTCATGCCCCTAACATTTGGACGCAGCCCTCGGTGGATCCTGCGGGTGGGTCCGTGGTCCTGAGTTTGCCATAGCAAAGCTTGGCGGGGACCTGTAAAGGGGGCACTCTGGGACTCCATGACCTCCTTCGTCATGCAGAGTGACAGATGCTGTCTGGAGTAAATTATGTGGCTTTTCTTGATAAAAATGAATTTTTTTTCTCTGATTTCATAATCTTGGCATTTAAGACAAGGGGTAAATGTAATTTTTAAATAATGTTAAGAGAGTTCGCAAGGCTTTGTCCTGGCCCAGTGGGGACACTTGAATGAGCTCAGAACAATATTGTGGGCAGCGTGGCAGGAGAGACGTATGGGAGAACATGGCCTTTGCACACGGCAACGTTTTGAGATGTCCATATGAGATTTTTTTTGTTTTGTTTTGGGGGGTTGGGTTAAGCTCGGGCAAAGCATTCTAGGTGTGGAGAGAATCTGAAATATATCAGTAAAGTAAGTAGAAGTGAGCAATTGTGAATGTGTAATGCGAATGGAAAAGCAGGTTTTATCTTAAGTTATTCACTAGGGAACTAACTGTGGTTCTTTCTAATCCTTTCTTTTTCTTCAAACCTGCTTTGCTGCAAGTTACAGGAAAGAAGCATAAGAAGACGTAATGGGACACTTCAGGGGGGGTCCAATGACATTGCTCTTGGTGGACCTGTGTTAGTCTACGAGGTAGAAGCAATGATTTTTAAAACTCATTAAAATCAACCATTCCTGGGCGTATCTGAGAGATGCAGTTTACTTACTAAGAAGTCTTTTTTCCCAGTCGCCTAAATGACAGCGTTCATGTGAGAAGGATCAGAGAAAAGTTGTTTTCTTTTCAAAGTCAGACCTTTTAAAAAAAAGAACGATTACCTTTTCATTTGACTCTTTTCCTGTTTCTAACCTTAGGAAATCCAGAACTGCCTTTGACAAAGACTATTTTTTAAATTTATCTTTGACATCTGTCCCATTCCATTTTGCTTTGTGACTTCTTCATTTAACAATAAATTATCTTTAAAGAAACAAAACTTAGAGGTGCTTCTCTTTTTTTTACAGTAAAATTATAATGTTTTGGTGAAGAAACATGAGAAAAACACCTCATCTTGAGAAATTTTAAGATGTGGTTGTATTTAATACTATGATACTTCTGTCTGGAGTATGCATTCCCCTGGGATACAAGATTTCACAGGGACCCCTCAGCGCAGATAGTTTTAGGGAATTTCTTCCCAGATTCAGTGTGTACTCTTTGCTAAAACTCATCTACCCTGAAATTATGACTGGTCCAGTCCTTCCTTCCCACCTCCCCTTCCAAATTGCCTTTCTCCCATTTTGCAGAAGAAATAATGTGTTAGTCTAACACATCCTTATTTTACTGCGGGATATTGCTCTGGGCTGGACAAACCTATAGGCACTGGACAAAGGGACAGTTATAAACAGTGGTATCGGCACCAGGACCTGAGGGCTCCACGTCTGTCAGTGTCCTACGCATAATTTTGACAAGAATGAAGTATGGTGGCAGAAGCAAGACTGACCTGTGTTGGGAACTTCTTACTGCCAACATCTCAAAGTGAGGCAGTTGGAGTGATAACACTATTCATTTAATACCTACAATCTCTTTAATCTCAGACCATTGTCTTCCCAGAAGGAAAGTCCCTTTGGGTAAAGTGTTGATAAGAGAAGAGTTGATAAGAATGATCAAAAGTGAAGGCATCTTATTTCATTCAAGTGTCAAATTCACGGCAAGGCTCGGTGCCTTATCTGTTAGTCTTTGAGTTACAACTTAAATATGTCCCACGAATGTGTATTATTGTGTGTGTGTGTTTGTGTGTGTGTGTATTTTCAGCCAGTCCCTTTTTAACAGAAACTATGGCTGGCTGGGATGACAGCAAGAACTAATATTGCCACTTAGGTTATATAGTGTAAATTTCCCACAAAATGAATGAGCTAATAGCAGTTCCAAGGTTATGTTGGAAAAATATTTAAAGCGTGTAGATTTATAATTGTGTGTGTGTGTGTGTGTGTGTGTAGAGAGAGAAGCAAATGTGTTGAAACTAATAAATTTTTTTAAGATTTTATTTATTTGATAGCACAAGCAGGGGGAGCAGCAGGCAGAGGGAGAGGGAGAAGCAGGCTCCCCGCCAAGCAGGGAGCCCGATGCGGGGCTTGATCCCAGGACTCTGGGATCATGACCTGACCTGAAGGCAGACGCTTAACCGACTGAGCCACCCAGGTGCCCCGAAACTAATAGTTTTTCAATTTTCCCTCAAAAAATACCTTTCTAAGCATATCAGATTAAGCTGGCACCTCAAGAGAAAAAGTAGTAGGTGTAATTAATAATATGATAAATCTGGGGCACCTGGGTGGCTCAGTTGTTAAGCGTCTGCCTTTGGCTCAGGTCATGATCCCAGGGTCCTGGGATCGAGCCCTGCATCAGGCTCCCTGCTCAGCGGGAAGCCTGCTTCTCCCTCTCCCACTCCCCCTGCTTGTGTTCCTTCTCTTACTGTGTCTCTCTCTCTCTCAAATAAATAAATAAAATCTTTTTAAAAAATAATATAAATCTGAGGAAGCCATTTTGGCATACTTCCCAGAAATGTGAGAAAGGAATGACTTTATTGATTAGGTAACAAATCCTATTGCAAGAAATACCTCTTCTCAAAATTGAATTTTAATAATTTTATCTTAGGGCATAATCACTACAAAGTTTCATTCATAACACTACTTCCCAAAGTGCCTTCTATGGAATAGGAGGTTCTACGGTCAAATAAGTTTGGGAAAATGGAAAGCTGAAGATACCACATATGTTTATTGTGGGGCTCTGCGGAACACCTGCATTAGTCAGCTTCTGCTGCGTAACAACCACAAAATCGTAGCGGCGCACAGCAGCAAGCATTTATTTCTTGTGTAAAAATGTATAGGTCTGATTGGGCAGTTTTGCCCAAGGCTGGGTGTTGAGTTCAGGTTTGTTCCACTTGTCTCTGAAGCAGGCTAGAGAGGTTACCTGGGGCACATTCTTCTCATGGAGGAGGTCAAAAGATCAAAAGGAGCAAGAAGAAACATACAACACCTCTTAAAGTCTGCCCTCCTGCCACCCAGTCATTTCCATACCTGTTCTATTGGCCAAAGCAAGTCACATGGTCAAACCTAACTAACATCAGTGGGTCAGGGAACCATACTTCCCCCATGAAAATGGGGGGGGGGGGAGTAAAGATTTGCTGTACAATAAGCTACCATAGCTTTTAATATGGTAATGTGCATTAAGAATCTTTAAAAGGGAAAATTCACTATGTAGCATTTCCCAAAGTCACTGGACCAGAGAACACATGAGCGTTTCATAGGACTAACGTTTTTTGAAATGCAATTTAAGGGGCACCTGGGTAGCTCAGTCAGTTAAACATCACACTCTTGATTTCAGCTCAGGTCATGATCTCAGGATGTTGGTATTGAGCCCCATGTTGGGCTCTGCCCTCAGTAGAAAATCTGAGGATTCTCTCCCCTCTCTCTACCCCTCCCCCTGCTCGCATGTTCTCTCTCTCTCTCTCTCTCTCTCTCTCTCTCTCAAATAAATAAATCTTAAAAAAGAAAGAAATGCACTTTAAGAAATGCTAGTATAGGACGCCTGGGTGGCTCAGTCAGTTAAGCGTCTGCCTTCGGCTCAGGTCATGATCCCAGGGTCCTGGGATCGAGTCCCGCATCGAGCTCCCTGCTCAGTGGGGAGCCTGCTTCTCCCTCTCCCTCTGCTCCTCCCTCTGCTTGTGCTCTCTCTCAAATATTACAATCTATAATATATATATATATATATATATATATCTTACCAAACTGGCACAAGATGAAGTAGAAAATCTGGGAAAAAAATACATCAAACTCTCTCTTACATATAAACTTCTGTTCTTCAAAGACTCTGTTATGGAAATAAAAGGTAATCCACACGCTGAAAAGAATATTTACATCTGACAAGGACTTACATCCAGAATATACAAAGAGCTCCTACAAGTCAACATTGAAAATGAAAAACCTGAAATAAAATCTTTAAAAAAAAAAAAAAAAGGGCGCCTGAGTGGCTCAGTTGGTTAAGCGACTGCCTTCAGCTCAGGTCATGATCCTGGAGCCCCGGGATCGAGTCCCACATCGGGCTCCTTGCTCGGCAGGGAGTCTGCTTCTCCCTCTGACCCTCCCCCCTCTCATGTGCTCTCTCTCTCATTCTTTCTCTCAAATAAATAAATAAAATCTTTAAAAAAAAAAGAAAATAAAAAACCTGATTAAAAATGGACGAGAGGGGCACCTGGGTGGCTCAGTCAGTTAAGTGTCTGCTTTGGCTCAGGTCGTGATCTTGGGGTCCTGGGATGGAGCTTCTCCCTCTGCCCCTCCCCTTAGCTTGTGCTCTTTCTCCCTCTTTCAGATAAATAAAATCTTTAAAAAAAAAATGGGCAAGAGGGGGCGCCTGGGTGGCTCAGTCGGTTAAGCATACAACTCTTGATTTTGGCTCAGGTCATGATCTCAGGGTGTTGTGTTGGGCTCACGCTCAGCGCAGTCTGCTTGAGATTTTCTCTCTCTCCTTTTCCCTCTGCCCCTTCCCCCAATCTTTCTAAATAAATAAAATCTTTTGGGCGCCTGGGTGGCTCAGTTGGTTAAGCGACTGCCTTCAGCTCGGGTCATGATCCTGGAGTCCCGCATCGGGCTCCCTGCTCAGTGGGGAGTCTGCTTCTCCCTCTGACCCTCTTCCCTCTCGTGCTCTCTATCTCTCATTCTCTCTCTCAAATAAATAAATAAAATCTTTAAAAAAACAAAATAAATAAATAAAATCTTTTAAAAAATAAGATAAAAATGGGCAAGAGACTTGAACAGACACTTCACAAAGGAAGATACATGGATGCAAAATAAGCACAATGAAAGGTGTTCAACGTCATACCAGGGAAATGCACAGTGAAACCACAATGAAATACCACTAAATACTCATGCAAGAGAAATGAAAACATAGGTCCAAAAAAGAGCATGTTCATGACAATTTTATTCACAATAGCCATATGTTGAAGGGACTGAAATGTCTGTGGTGTATATTCACACAATGGAATACCACTCAGTAATAAAAAGGTTCCAGGTTACAAGTAGGCACTTTTTTTTTTTTAAGATTTTATTTATTTATTTGACAGAGAGAGACAGAGCGAGACAGGGAACACAAGCAGGGGGAGTAGGAGAGGGAGAAGCAGGCTCCGCACTGAGCAGGGAGCCCGATGCAGGGCTCAATCCCAGGACCCTGGGATCATGACCCGAGCTGAAGGCAGACGCTTAACGACTGAGCCACCCAGGTGCCCCACAAGTAGGCACTTTTTTGTTTGGCCCCAAGGCCCCCAAACCACCAGACTTTGAGACCCTGGTTTTATTTCTCCTACATTCCCTCTTGCTCCACACGCCTATAATTTGTTTTGTGGTTTCTTTGAATTACATCTATCGGCCGGCCACTGAATCCACATCTCTTTGTGAAATTCAGCCTTTGATGAGGTGAGCACTACACCATCACCAGGACAGTCTGTCCAGCGACTGTGCAGACACCCCGACCTAAAATATCAATGCTCAAAACTCTCCAATGGGGGCGCCTGAGTGTCTCATTCTGGCCATCGTATTGTGGCAAAATATAGCAAAGGGACTTTCGGAAGAGCCCTGTCCTCCCCCGCGGAGAGGGGGTTAGCAGCCTCCTCTGGCAGGGACCCCCCCAGCAGACAGGAATGGCCCTCCCTGGGCTGCTGTCCAGGTTGAGGGGCACCTATAGAATCAAGCAAAGAGGAACAACGGCTTTGGTGTGTCCCCACAGAGAGGAGGAGACAGGACGTATGTTCATCCTCAGCCACAGGACCTTGCCTGAGGCCCCAGGGCTCAAGGTAAAGACAGCAGAGGGTGGAGCGGCTGGGCTGCTCTCTCCCATGCCCTCTGGATCAACCATAGTGGCTGGGGGTGCGGTGTATGGGAGAGTCTGAGGCCTCAGGATGCCTTGGTCACTTTGCAGTGTTGTCTTCTATGGGTGGTGAGAGTGGGGGTGGCCTCTAGTCACCTTTCTGCTATGAGATATTCTGGTGTAGTGGTTAAAATGATGAGCTTTGACATCAGAGCTGAATTTTTATCCTTCCCACTATGTGTTAGTTATGTGAACTCAGGGAAATTGCTTAACCTCTCTGAGCACTACCTCCCACATCTGGAAACAGGGATGCACCTACCTACCTCGGTGCTGTGGGAATCAAAGGCAGTACTTACATAAATCCTTCAGCATAGGGCGCCTGGGTGGCTCAGTTGGTTAAGTGACTGCCTTCAGCTCAGGTCACGATCCTGGAGTCCCGGGATCGAGTTCGGCATTGGGCTCCCCGCTCAGTGGGGAGTCTGCTTCTCCCTCTGACCCTCTCCCCTCTCATGCTCTCTCTCACTCTCTCTCTCAAATAAATAAATAAAATCTTAAAAAAATAAATAAAGGGGTGCCTGGGTGGCTCAGTGGTTAGGCGTCTGCCTTCGGCTCAGGTCATGATCCCAGGGTCCTGGGATTGAGCCCCGCATCGGGCTCCTTGCTCAGCGGGAAGCCTTCTCCCTCTCCCACTGCCCCTGCTTGTGTTCCCTCTCTCGCTGTCTCCCTCTGTCGAATAAATAAATAAATAAATCTTTAAAAATAAATAAATAAATAAATAAATAAATAAATGAAACCTTCAGCATAGCGCCTCGCCCCTAGGAAGCACTCAGTCCGTTGGAAGTTTTTTTGTTTTTTGTTTTTTTAATTTATTTGACAGAAACAGCGAGAGAACACAAGCAGTGGTGACAACTCTGTAAGTGGCCATTTAAGGAAAGGTAACAAGAGGGCTTCTCTGTCAGCTGGGGCTAGCAGGGACTGAGATGACCACTTCCGCTTCTCTCAGAAAAGCATTCTGTAGGGCGCCTGGGTGGCTCAGTCGGTTAAGGGACTGCCTTTGGCTCAGGTCATGATCCTGGAGTCCCTGGATGGAGTCCCGCATCGGGCTCCTTGCTCGGCAGGGAGTCTGCTTCTCCCTCTGACCCTCCCCCCACCATGTGCTTTCTCTCTCTCATTCTCTCTCTCTCAAATAAATAAAATCTTAATTTAAAAAAAGCATTCTATAATGTTTTGTACTGGCTTTCAACTTCTTCCAAGTATAATGCGTGTCTTCAATTCCTTGGAAGGCAGGAACCTGATCTTAAACCTCCACTACGTCCCTCTTGGTCCCTACACCATGTTGCATAGAGACTACCCCATCCCCTGCACCTCCCAGTCTGCGTCTTTGTGCCTGAGGAAGGCCTCTGGGCCGACCTGTTTGGCAGGCTGGAAATGCCAGGAAATTAACACCCCCGGGGCCATCCCCCAGCCAATGCCTATGGGCAGTAGAAGGGCCCAGCTTCTTCAAGCTCAGGGGGGATAATCCTGATAGTGTTTCCCAGGGGGATTAAGCTCCAGTTAGCCAATGTGGAAACTGGCTTGACCGTGTCCCTGGATTGGCTGTCTTCCCCTCCCTGTGCCTTCTCTACTGAGCTTTCCTTTGGCTCCCAAATAATCTATTTCCATTTGAGTCTTTGATTCAGGGTCTGCTTCTGGAGAGCCCAAACTAACACAACACATTGGCCCCCACTCAATAAATATTGGTGCAAGGGAAGAATATTAATTTAGGACAAGTAGTATAGTAGGACCTTTTTAATGTTCCAGAACTTTGCTTAAAACGCTGTTTTAGGGGATTAGAGGACTATATATATATATATTTTTTTAATTGAAGTAAAATTGGTATGTAACACTACATAAGCTTCAGGTGTCCGACATCATAATTCAGTATTTGTACACGCTACAAAGTGATCACGGCACAAGTCCAGTTACCATCCATCACTGTACAATTGAGCCCCCTCACCTGTTTCCCCCACCCCCAACCCCTTTCCCCTCTGGCAACCACCGATTTGCTCCCTGGGATGACCATATTTAGAAGAGAAGCAATACCTCTTTTGAGACTTCTCATAATTATCTCCCAGGGATGGAGTTCTGGAACTCAGTTATTTTGAAGACCACATAAGGGCAGGGAGTGTATGTAATTAAAAAAAATTAAAAAAAAAAAAAAGCCTCCAGGATATTTGGGGCATTTTCATTGGGCCTAAAGAAGCATGCTGTGTGAGGAGTTTTACCCATTAAATTAGCTTAAGAGTTGGAATTGATATAATCTACACATTCTGTCTTTTAGAGGGGAAGATTACAGACATCTGTGATGAGAAATTAAATAACAAAGAGATGCCAAATTATCTAAGAAAAAAAAAAAATCCAGAAAGGGCTGTGTCCATTACATGGCTGTGCCTTCCCCGGGCCATGAAAAGCGCCCTGGTGGAAGGAGAGGCGGGCCCCGTCGACACCCCAGACGTCTGCTTCCTTCAGGCGCTCTGATTTCCTTTTATTATTATTCTTCTGGGACACAGAAGCTGGCGGTGCGGACTTGGCGTCGGGCTGGGTTTTCACTCCGGCAGAGCGGCAGCCAGATCAGAGCGCAGGAGCCTGGGCGTGAGGCTTCCTTCCAAGCCGTGGCTGGGCCGGCCGGCTTTCGGCGCGGGCTGCCTGCCCTCGGTGTTGCTCTCCTTATCTGGGAGGTATGGCAGGTTCTCGGGGTCCTCCTGGCCACCCAGGTCAGAGTGGAAGCCCTTGAGGGCCAAGATCCGGTACCGCTTCCTCCGGTTCAGCTTGTATACGCGAATCCTTTCTCTTTCGGCCTCTGGGTCTGCGAGAATTCCGTCCCAACGCAGGCTTTCGTTGATCTGGTTGGAGAGGTTGTCTTCTATTTCGGCAAAATGGGGGAGACTTACAGTGGAGGGGTAAGGGGGGATGGGCCCGTTTTCACCTTTGTCCTGTTTGTGCTCTTGCCTGGGGCCATGATCTTTGCTGGGACTTAAGATGTCTTGAAAGGATGAGGGCAGCTGCTGACTCTTCAGGCCTGGACTCTGATGTTTATCTGCTGAGCAGACGAGCCGAGTTAGCAGGTGTGCTGCCCAAGTCCCCGAAGGTGTAGCAGGTGGAGGCCCCTCCTGGCCTAGGGCTCAGAGAGCCAAGCCCACCAGCCTCCTACACACCCACCAGCTCTAGGCTTTCCCTCAAGTCATTTTGGATAAGAAGGAACCGTTTACTGAGCACGTACTAGAGGCCAGGTCCTCTGGATAAAGGTTATCAGTCCTATTTTCCAGGTGAAGAAACTGAAACTCCAAAAGTCTACCTTACCAACATCACATAGTAAGTGGCAGGGGTCAGGATTCGAACACAGGCCTGGCTCCCAGTGCCCTGTTCCTATTCTTTGCACCGCACCATTCATGCTCCATATCTCATCCAGGTACCTTCCAGTTTGAGGAGTCTATGACTCCACCCCTAGTCTGGACTTATGATGGGAGAAATGGAGAACAACAGAAAAGCTTCCTAAATCTGATTGTGCAAAGCAATATCATGCCAAGCCAGGAAATACTTTTCTGCTGTGTGGCTTGTACTGAGTTTTTTTTTTTTTTTTTTTTTTTAATTAATAGCATTTCTGAATTGTACAGCCCTCATATAAAGTACTGTAAGTTATGGTTCTTTCATCAGCTCATCCTTCTACTTTGGGGGAGACAAATCCCCCCTAAAAAAAGAGAAAATAAGGAAAAAAGTCCTCTCTGGACATTTCTATGCCTTCCTATTCCTCTAAAACTATTTGGTGTCCCCTGCTGACCATATGAATTACCTGCCACTATAATTTCCAGAGCAGGAAAGTAAGCCAAAAGGACAACAGGTTTCCTAATTTGGTTTTGCAGATACACATGGGGCTTTTTGACCTCAACTCCAGAATTTTTTCCTTGCCTTTCTATTAGGATTCCACCTGAAGAAGTCATTATAACCCTCCCATTGCTCCCTTTCCCAAACTACAAGCATGACACGAGGAAGACTGCCAGTCCCTCTGCCTCCAGCTCGCTGGGGGTACCAGCTCTACACGCTACAGGCCAGGGCCCCGAAACTTGAACCAAGAACTACCCGTGCTGGAGGTGAGAGCCACCTCCCTGACAGTCAAAGCCCCAGAAGGGGACCACACAAGTGACACTGGAAACTTAGCACTCACAGGCAGGTGCTTCTATGTCACTGTTGCACTCTCTCTCCATAAACTGGGTGCTCAGTGCCTTTGTCAAGAAATCTGCGGGGTTCTGGGAGAGGAATTTGGTGAGATATAGGCACTCTGTGGGATTGTGGCAGGTGTTGGTGTGTGTATGCATGTGAGGTGTCCTTGGGAGAGACTGGAGTGAGAACCTGCGTGCATGTGTCCAGGAAGTGTTTGGCCGGTGGGGTTTAAGCACATGAGTGTGTAGCCGAGTACCCATACGTATGTGTAGCCTGGGAATGTGTGGGCTGGATGGGGCATCTGTACGTTAGTTTTATTTGGTGGTTATAATGCTATAAGGGGGTGTTGTTGAGGGTGTTGGGGATTACAAGAGTATGCAGCAGTGACTGATGTGATGGTGTGTGCGCAGTTGAGGGCTGGCCCTGGCGAACGGGGGATGGCAGGAGACAGCCCGTGCAGGAAAGATACTTTCTATGCATTTACAGGATGTCTGCATAACATTGAGAGGGCAGGTGCCCTTAACGCATGGGGCAGAAGGCAAAAACCTGTGTTTCTGTGCCTGTTTGTCACCAGTGTCTTAGTATCTTAGGCTTGGGGAAAGTGTCTGTGAAGATGAGGGAATCTCTGTAGGAGGGCTTGACGTTTCTGTGGGGAAAGTGTGGTTATTTAAGATTCTGAGTTTTAGCTGAGGGATTAGGAAATTGAGAGGGTGTCCGTGCAAAGCTGAGCTGCTGTGTGGCGCTGGGAGGCTCTGCGGGAATAATGCTGGGGATCTCTGTGGGGTAGAGGGTCTCCGTGGATGTTGAAAATTCTCTGTGCAGGATTTGGGGTCTCTGTGGACATGTATGGTTTTTATGGAGAGGGCTGGGTCATCACTGTGTTGCGTTACGTGGTACGTGTGGGGAGCGGGAGGACCTCTGTTTGGGACTGGCGAGTTTCTGTTTCTGGTGCGAAGTGGTTCCCAAGTAGATGCGGGTCTCTGGGAGGGCTGGGGATGGGTGAGCTTGGAGAACTCTGGTACGGGGAGCTGAGGCTCCTGCGCTAGCTGCTCGTCTTACCGTCCCTCTTGCTGGACCCCTTGGTCTTCTTCTTTTTCTTCTTCACCTTCCGTTTGTTCAGTTCTGAGGCGCTGCCTGCGATGGGGGGCAGTTTAGCCCCCTGAGAGCCCGCAGTGCCACCCTCTCGCTCCTCCTCGTCGTCCTCGCCGTCCTCGCCCTCTTCGCCGTACCCCGACGCCCCCGCTCCGCCGCGGCAGTCCATTCGCCCTCCGCGCCGCCACCGGCGCCAGGGACAGCCCAAGACCCCTGCCGCCGAGCCCGCGGCCGCAGGAGCTAAGCGCCCGGCCAGCACCACGCGTCTCCATGGCGACCGCCGCCCACCGCGCGTGCGCAATCCGGAAGCTGCCGCCCGGGAGCCACCCGGGGACGTAGGTGTGCGCACGCGCCTTCCAGCCTGTGTGAGAACTTGGCACAATCCGAGGCGAGTCGGGAGGAGTGAGTAGAGAGTTTCTAAAACTTGGCCTGACACATACGTCCACATCCGTGCCTTTTAAAATGCTGTTGGTTGTCTCCCTAAATTTTTTGTCTCCCGAGTTCCATTCTCCGTCTACCGTGGCCTTTCAAGCCCAACGCGTCTCAAACAAACTTGCTTCTCCGTGGTTCTCAGTGAACAAAATAGCTGGACAGGCGGAAACCTGGCGGCCCTCCTTCCCCGACGCTCACCCGGGCCGGGACTCTGGCCATGTCTGGCACGTGAACTTCTGGACCCCCCCTCCTAAATGGTCTCCCTGCTTCCAAACCCTCCTCGCAAATTCTTTATCCACACACCTGCTGCCACGAACTTTTAAAGACAGTTGGCTAATTTCACTCTCTTGCTTAAAGCCGTCCAGTGGGTCCCCATCACAATACCTATCAAGACTGAACTTTAGTGTGGCTTACAAGGCCTGGTGTGATCTGCCTGCTTTTTCTCGACAGGTTTATCCACCACAGATTGTATTTTCCCCAAACGGCTGCAGTTAATAGCTCTCATCACCCTCCCCCCCCCGCTCTTCTAGAATCTTGCCACTTCCACATCAAGAGACAGAGTCTAATTCCACTCCCCTTCAATCTAGGTGGGTTTGGTGGAATGTGGTGAAAGTGATGCTCTCCCTTCTTAGCTAGGTCATAAAACGTAATGCAACAGCATCCTTGTTAGCCTTGGAGACCTGAGCCCCCTGGAAGGAAGTCTGAGTACCTGGAGGCTGCCATGCTGTGAAGAAACCCAAACAAGACCACATGCAAAGACCATAAAACTATGTGAAGGGAGAGAGAGTGAGAGGCCCCAGCTGCTCCAGTCCCCGATTTTCCACATCCAGCCATAGTCTGACTGCAACAGCAGGAGAGACCACTCCCCCACCCCCCAGGCCAGTCTCACCCAGCCAAGCCCTTCCAGAGTTCCTGACCCAAAGAAATTGTAAGAGATAATAAAATGATTATAATGGTTGACATTTTTAAGTTTTGGGGTGACAAGATATGCAGCAATAGGTTACTGGAACATCAGGGGTTTTTTTAGCCATTTTAGTATGTATGAAGTCGTGTTTCCCTGTGGTTGTACGAGCCATTTCCCTGAGGACTAATGATGTTGAGGGCTTTTTCAACTGCTTATTGGCCATTTGTATATCTTTGTGAGGTGTCTGTTGGAAGTCTTTTCCCATTTTGTAATTGGAATGGTTTTATTTTTAGTGCCAATTTGTAAGAGCTCTTTACATGTCTTGAATATACATCCTTTCTCAGTTTTATGGCCGCAAAGATATTTTTCCAGGTCTGCAGCTTGTCAATTATTTTCTTAATAGTGTCTCTTGATAAGCAGACATTTTAAATTCTGATGAAGCCATTTTAGCAGGGTTTTTCTTCCTTTTTGTATCCTGCTCAAGGAGAGTCTTCTGTTTTCGTCAAGAAGCTTTATGGGCCTGGGATTTAAGGTTAGGTCCATGATCCACCTCAAATTAGTTTTGTCAATAAGGTCAAATAAGGGTCAAGATTTATTTTTTTCAAATCGATTTCCAGTTGTTTCAGCAATTTTCATTGAAGAGACATTCCTCTCCCCATTGGCCTGACTTGGCACTTTTTTGGAAAATCAACTAACTGTATATGTATGAATCCATTTCTGGATTCTATTCTGTTCTGTCAGTCTATTTGTCTCTCCTTCCACTGATACCACACTGTCCTGGTTATTGTAAGCTTTTTAAAAATTTTATTTTATTTTATTTTATTTATTTGAGAGAGAGAGAGAGAGCCACAAGTGGGGGAGCAGAGGGGCAGAGGGAGAGGAAGAAGCAGACTCCTGCTGAGCATGGAGCCTGTTGCAGGGTTCGATCCCAGGACCCTGAGATCACGACCTGAGCTAAAGGCAGCCGATTAACGGACTGAGCCACCCAGGTGCCCCTCTGGTTATTGTAAGCTTTATAGCAAATGTTGATATCAGGTAGTGTATGTCCTCCAGCTCTGTTCATTTTGAAGATTGACTATTCTAGAGCCTTTGCTTTTCCATATGCATTTTCAAATCATCTTGTCTATTTCTTCAAGATAGCCTGCTGGGATTTTGATGGCGATTGCGTCAAATCTATCAAGTTTGGCACTCTTTTACTCAGTAATGACAGTCATTAGTATTGATCCACACACAGGCATGTGTGGACACATTACTCTGTAAGGGACCCTTCTGTTATTCAGTATGTGTGTCCTCAGTCCTCTCAGACACTGGCAAGCTCTCAATTTTGTCCAGCACAACTCTATACACGGTGAGTGCTTGGAAACTGCCCCTTGCCTGCTTTTATCCCTAGGAGCTAAGTGAAATGTAAATGACAGAGATCCCTTGTGCAAATGATCACCGGCTAGACAAGATGTCAGGGTTTGCTTTCCAGGTACACTGCCCTACTCACCCTGGTGCTTGCAGCAGGTGCTTGGAAAGGCTGTCTTCTCTCCCTTTCCAAGAAAGGCTGGCATGGCTTCCCTCTCAAATGGTCCTCCTTGCCTGGGTGCTCATCTGCCAGGAGATGGCTTGACCACATTTCTTTTTTTTTTTAAGATTTTATTTATTTGACAGAGAGAGACACAGTGAGAGAGGGAACACAGCAGGGGGAGTGGGAGAGGAAGAAGCAGGCTCCCTGCTGAGGAGGGAGTCCGATGCGGGGCTTGATCGCAGGACCCCAGGATCATGACCTGAGCCGACGGCAGACGCTTAACGACTGAGCCACCCAGGCCCCCCCTTGACCACATATCTGTTCCTGATTTCATTGAGGTTATGCTGAGCCAGCCATTCAGCTTTGAAAGAGAAAATTCAGCAAAGGAATACGTTTTTTAAAAAGATTTTATTTATTCATTTATTTGAGAGACAGAGAGAGTGTGAGTGGGGGGAGGAGCAGAGGAAGAGGGACAGACAGATTCCCTGCAGAGTGGGGAGCTCAATGCCGGGCTCGATCCCATGACCATGACCAGGATCATGACCTGAGCCAAAATAAGAGTTGGACACTTAACTGACTGAGCCACCCAGGCGCCCCCCACCCCCGGGTTTTTTTTAAAGATTTATATATTTATTTATTTTATTTGAGAGAGAAGAGCACAAGTGGGGGGAGGGGCAGAGGGAAAGGGAGAGAATCTAAACGGACTCCCAGTTGACCACAGAGCCTGACACCGGGCTCAACTCAGAGCTTGATCCCAGGACCCTGAGATCATGACCTGACCTGAAATCAAGAGTTGGACACCTAACTGACTGAGCCACCCAGGACCCCAAGAACGCATTTTTGGGATTTTTGGGTTTGCATTTTTTGTTTTTTAAAAACATTTTATTTATTTATTTGATAGAGTGAGTGAGAGCGAGCATAAGCAGAGGGGAGGGGTAGAGGGAGAGGGATAAGCAGACCCCACGCTGAGCAGGGAACCAGATGTGGGACTTGATCCCAGGGTCCTGGGATCATGACCTGAGTTGGAAGGCAGACACTTAGTTGACTGAGCCACCCAGGCCCCGGGGATACATTTTTGAATAATCATAAAAATTGCTTGTGAAGTGACTTGCTCAATCTCTATGTGTTAATTGGCCGCCAAGTCAGGCCTGAAATTGCAACTGAACTAACGTGAGTTCCCTCCTTGGTGAGTTCCAGATAGAGACTACACCAGGTGGAGTGTCAGACAAAGGAAATTTTATTTGCAGCAAATAAGGAGATCATGAAGAATTAAACTTCCAAAGCTATAACTTGCAATGCTGTGACTCCCTGAGCAGGGGTGAATGGGTCTCTTTTATTTAGGGTTAGGATCAATATTCAGAAAGAGGAGTTTTGTCATTGGATGTAGAGGTGGGCATAAGGTCACATCTGGGTCTTAAGGAAATGTGCCTAAGCGTGCGTACATTGTATGTTACGTTAATGAGTTTCAGCTCCTCCCTGGGTGGAGATTTCAGCATCAGATTTTAGCATTATAATGAGGTAGAGATAACTCTCATACTAGGTCTTTCTGCACAGTTGTGAGTCTTTGGTTGAGCTCAAACTGGTCTGGGTGGTCAGGGCGGTCCTTATTGCTTAGAGGGTGGTTTCGGTTTCTATCACAGGAGGTTATGCCTGTGGGATCTTTTGCCTGAGTTAAAAGATAAGCTGGAAATATGGTGCCTGGCTGGCTCAGTCAGTAGAGCCTGCCTGTCTTGATCTTGGGGTTGTGGGTTCTAGCCCCGGGGGACGTTGAGAGTAAAGTTTACTTAAAAAAAAAAAAAAAAGCTGGAAAGAAAAACTTAAGGGAACAACAGTGAATGGGTACACGCAGGTGGGCAGTAAAGGTCAGGTTTTGGAGTCTTGCTGGTGACAAAACCCACATTCCTAGTTCTACATCTCTTGCAGGAGAGCCATCGATTTTACCATGATGTTCTCTGACGGACAGAAGAGCTGATAGTGGGCGCCTGGGTGGCTCAGTTGGTTGGGCGACTGCTTTCAGCTTGGGTCATGGTCCCGGGGTCCCGGGATCAAGTCCCTCATCGGGCTCCCTGCTCGGCAGGGAGTCTGCTTCTCCCTCTGACCCTCTTCCCTCTCGTGCTCTCTATCTCTCATTCTCTCTCTCTCAAATAAATAAATAAAATCTTTAAAAAAAAAAAAAAAGAAGAGCTGATAGTGTTTTTATAATTGTTACAGCTTCCTGATTTATCCTTTCTCCTTGCGGTCTCAGTGGCTGGTATTGTTTTGAGCAGGTAAAAGCTGAGGTTTCTTTATAAGGATCAAGTTTCCCTTTGGCCAGTGCTTGACGTGGGCATGCCTTGGAGAGCTTGTGACTTTACCCCACCCTGCTACCGGCTCAGCCTGTGTCCCTGTGGCTGGCTGGGCTACTCTGGTTCCTGCTTCCTGCTCTGTGCTGCCCGCTGTCTCCATGCTCAGTTTCTTTCCCAAGGCCACCAGGCAGTTTCCATTCCTCAGCAGCACCGGCCTTAGACTTGGGCAAGGGGAGACCTCGCCCTGGGTCTTGTGCTTCACGGGACCACGCTCTGACTCTCCTCCAGCTCTCTCCCTCCTCAGGGACAGGAAGTCTGTGGAATCGAGTCCTGCTCTCCTAGTCCCTCTCCCCCACCCTGCAACCCACAATCTGAGTCTCGGCATCTTGGATTTTGTTGCCCAAATGACCCCAGCCCCTTTGTAGGGCCTGTGTGGGCCACTTTCCTGAGCCTATCCTCCCAAGTAGCCCTGGGCCAAGGACAGCATAGATGGCAACTCGATAGGTAGACTGAGGTGTCTGGACCTATTCATTCAAGGACCTTGTCAGTGCAGGATGGAGCTGGGAATGGGAAGAGGGGTGGCAGGCCCTGGGCTGGGTGCAGAACCTCAAAGGCACTGAAATTCTAAATTAAAATCTAGCCTTGCAGATTGTTATGAAGGTCTGTTTGTCAGGTGGGAAATAGTACATCTTTTATTTAACAGTATGTCAATTTAATTTATAACTCTTAATATTTAGACATAGGGTATGTGGGCCTCCATTTCTACTCTTGCCCTGGGCTTTCTTTTCAACTGTTAAGAGCAAGTCTGCTCTTGGGCGCCTGGGTGGCTCAGTCGTTAAGCATCTGCCTTCTGCTCAGGCCATGATCCCAGGGTCCTGGGATCGAGTCCCACATCAGGCTCCCTGCTCGGCAGGAGACCTGCTTCTCCCTCTCCCACTCCCCCTGCTTGTGTTCCTGCTCTCGCTGTGTCTCTCTCTGTGAAATAAATAAATAAAATCTTAAAAAAAAAAAAAGAGCAAGTCTGCTCTTTATCTTTCCTCCTTTTATTACCCACTCCAACCGCTTCCTGATTTTCACTTGTTAAATAACAAAACTCCAACTGAATAAATTTGAAGATCTAATTGGCCTTATCAATCTATTCATGAATTGAACAGCATCCTGATATCGAGCAAGTAGAGAGACGCTCCGCTGAGCCAAATGAAAGAAAGGTTTTTAAAGACAGAGAGAGGGGAAAAAAGGAAGGGAGGAAGGAAAGAAGGTGGGAAAGAAGGAAGGAAAGGAAGGAAGGAAGGAAGGGAGGTGGGAAGGAAGGTGGGAAGGAAGGAGGGAAGGAAGGAAGGAAGGAAGGGTGGAGGAAGGGAGGAAGGAAGGAAATTATTAGCAAGGAATGCATTGTTTAGGCAAGATTGCCCTCCCAAGGGGAGTGGAAGGGTTATATTATTAAATTTCCTAGTATTGACCAGGAGATTCCATGTCGACTGGTTAAAGTTTACATTTCTGGGAGTTTGAAACTGCAGTTAGGTTAGGTAAGTCTTGGTTAGCTGACTTGGCCTAAGTGACGCCATTTTGGGCCTGTGGTTTTCTTTTTTGCACACTTCATATCTCATGTTACCTTAAAAAAAAAAAAGTTAAAGGAAAACCCTACAACCAGTTAAATAAATTGCACTATATCCATATGGTGGAGTCCCTTGCAGCTTCTGAAACAGAATGAGGCAGCTTGATTTAGACCGATTCGGGACAGAGGCCAAGAGAGTGCTCATGGCAGAGAATAATGCAGAGCAGTGTAAATGGTTTGCTAACACCTGCCAGCCCCTCCTCCCTTCCCTCCAGCCCCCCTGAGCTTGCTGCTTCTTCAACATGCTGAGACAGCTCAGCTCCCGTCTTTATGCTTGGTGCCCCCAGAACACTCTTGCTCTAGACGTCCTGCCTTCATTCTAAAGGGTACCAGAATATGCCACCCCAAAATATACCTCTTTGGAATATGGTTTATTTTGAGCTAAAGGCCATTGAGAACTAGCAGACACAGGAAAACTCTAAAAAGCTCTTGTAAAGGAAATTGACATTTATAAAAGAAATTTACATTTGTAGAGATGTCTCCCTCTCCCAATCCAGAAGAAATGAACTCTTAGTTCCAAGAAGTCACTGACTTCAATCTGCATAACAAACCTTACTGGACAACCCTTGCTTACCATGCTTCTCCTGGTCACCTTCCCCTATTCCCTCCCCACCTAGAAGCCCCAAATCCCTATTCTTTTGTTTAGCCTAAGATTGCATAAGCCTCAAGCACCTGGCCCCGTCCTTGGCCACATTTTTTTTTTTGTAAACTCTGGTGTATAGATAATTAAAACTTTCATTCTCTTGTAAATCTGTCTTCTATCAGTTTAATTCACAGGTCCTACCTACCAAATGGTGGAGGGTAGATACAATTCAAATATTACCTTATGAGAAGCCTTTCCTGACTACGTCCCTGACTGTCCTTTATTTTCCTCCAGAGCACTCATCATCCTTTGACATCTACATCTAGTTGTTTGTGCCTCCTCTGTCTCTGATAGAATATGAGCTGGAAACTTTGATTTGTTCACTGCTGTACCTACAACGCCTAAAGCAGTGCTTGACATACAACAAGCACTCAATAAATACCTGTTAGGGGCGCATGGCGGGCTCGGTCGGAGGAGCATGCGACTCTTGATCTTGGGGTTGTGGGTTTGAGCCCCACACTGGGTGTAGAAATTACTAAAAATAAATAAACTTTATTTTATTTTATTTTTTTAAGATTTCATTTATTTAAGGGGCGCCTGGGTGGCTCAGTTGGTTGGGCGACTGCCTTCGGCTCAGGTCATGATCCTGGAGTCCCGGGATCGAGTCCCGCATCGGGCTCCCTGCTCAGTAGAGAGTCTGCTTCTCCCTCTGACCGTCTCCCCTCTCATGCTCTCTCTCTATCTCATTCTCTCTCTCAAATAAATAAAATCTTAAAAAAAAAGATTTCATTTATTTATTTGACAGGGAACACAAGCAGGGAGAGTGTGAGAGGGAGAAACAGGCTTCCCGCGGAGCAGGGAGCCCGATGCGGGGCTCGATCCCAGGACCCTGGGATCATGACCTGAGCCGAAGGCAGATGCTTAACCACTGAGCTGCCCAGGTGCCCCTAAATAAACTTTAAAAGAAATAAATGCTTATTAAATAACACATGTGTAAAACATATATGCCATATATGGGCACCTGGGTGGCTCAGTTGGTTGAGCATCTGACTTTTTTTTTTTAAGATTTTATTTATTTATTTGACAGAGAGAGACACAGCGAGAGAGGGAACACAAGCAGGGGAGAGGGAGAGGGAGAAGCAGGCTTCCCACGGAGCAGGGAGCCCGATGCGGGACTCGATCCCAGGACCCTGGGATCATGACCTGAGCTGAAGGCAGATGCTCAACGACTGAGCCATCCAGGCGCCCCAAGCATCTGACTCTTGATCGCAGCTCAGGTCCTGATCTCAGGGTCGTGAGTTCAAGCCCTGTGTTGGACTTCATGCTGCCATAGAGCATATTTAAAAAAAAAAAAGTATATATACGCGTGTGTGTGTGTGTGTGTGTGTGTGTAGGCCTGGCATAGTGCTAAAAGGATATATAAGAATCAGGAGAGACAATTTTCACTTTATCTTCTTTTGTGATGCTTGACTTTGTTGTCCAATGCATATAATACTATTTTCTTTAATTTTTTTTTTATTTATTTGAGAGAGAGAGAATGAGAGATAGAGAGTACGAGAGGGAAGAGGGTCAGAGGGAGAAGCAGACTCCTTGCTGAGCAGGGAGCCTGATGTGGGACTCGATCCCGGGACTCCAGGATCATGACCTGAGCCGAAGGCAGTCGCTTAACCAACTGAGCCACCCAGGCGCCCCCCTAATACTTATTTTTTTAAAATGATTTTTTTAAAGTTCCATAAATTCATCAATAGGAGTAAGAATTTTATTTTATTATTTAAAAAAACTTTTTAAGAGTAAGAATTTTCAGAATGTGGTTGAGTCCCATGATGAAATTGATTTTATTTTATGGGAATGAAAAGCAAACAAACTGTGGTCAAATGTGACTACATGGATGAATCTCTCAAATGTTGAGCAAAAAAGTTGCAAAATACAGATAAGCAAATCTGTAGAGACAGAAAGCAGATTAGTGGTTGCCAGGGGGTGGGAAGAAGGGGGAAACAGGAAGTAATTACTTAATGGATGTGGGGGTTTCTTTTAGTGTGATGAAAAAATTTGAAATTAGAGGGAGCCTGGCTGGCTCAGTCGTTGGGCGTCTGCCTTCGGCTCGGGTCATGGTTTCAGGGTCCTGGGATCAAGTCCCACATCGGGCTCCCTGCTCCGCGGGAGGCCTGCTTCTCCCTCTCCCACACGCCCAGCTTGTGTTCCTGCTCTCGCTGTCTCTGTCTCTGTCAAATAAATAAATAAAAAATCTTTAAAAAAAAAAAAAGAAAAATTTTGAAATTAGAGAGAAGTGGTGGTTGCACAACATTGTGAATGCACTAAATACCCTGTGCTGTACACTTTAAAATGGTTAATTGTAGGCGTGCCTGGGTGGCTCAGTGGGTTAAGCCTCTGCCTTCAGCTCAAGTCATGATCCCAGGGTCCTGGGATCGAGCCCTGCGTCAGGCTCCGCGGTTAGGGGGACGTCCGCTTGAGATTCTCTCTCTCTCTCCCTCTCCCTCTGCCCCTCCCCCCCAAATAAATAAATAAAATCTTTTTTAAAAATCTTTTTTTTATTTATTTGAGAGAGACAGAACAAGCAGGGGGAGCTGCAGGCAGAGGGAGAGGGGGAAGCAGGTGCCCCGCGGAGCAGGGAGCCCGATGTGGGGCTCGATCCCAGGACCCTGGGATCATGACCTGAGCTGAAGGCAGATGCTTAACCAACTGAGCCACCCAGGAGCCCCAATAAATAAAATCTTTAAAAAAATAAAATGAGTTCATTCAAGTTTTAGAAACCGAGCAGTTATGGGGCGCCTGGGAGGCTCAGTTGGTTGTGTCTGCCTTTGGCTCAGGTCATGATCTCACGGTCCTGGGATCAAGCCCGGCATCTGGCTCCCTGCTCAGTGGGGAGTCTGCTTCTCCTTCTCTCCCTGCCCCCCCCCTCCGCTTTGCTCTCTCTCTCTCTAAAATAAATGAATAAAATCTTTAAAAAATAAATTAAAAAGCATAGAGAATTTTACCATTTACATAAAGTTTAAAGCACAAAAAAACAGTATTTCATTTTAGGATGTACAGGTATGTGGTAGAAGTATAAAGGAATGCAGGGAAACCAGAAACACTGAATTCTAGAAAAGGTTACCTCTGGAGGTTGGGAGGTGATCATGACCAGAAAGATTATACAAGGTGCTTCCACTGTATTGGAAACATTTCATTTTAAAAAAATTTTAAATTCTTTTTTAAGTAATCTCTACATCCAACGTGGGGCTGAAACTCATGACCAAGATCTTGATCATGATCAAGAATGGGGCGCCTGGGTGGCTCAGTCCTTAAGTGTCTGCCTTTGGCTCGGGTCATGATCCCAGGGTCCTGGGATCGAGCCCCCATCAGGCTCCCTGCTCAGCGGGAGGCCTGCTTCTCCCTCTCTCACTCCCCCTGCTTGTGTGTTCTCTCTCTCTCTCTCTCTCTCTCGTTGTGTCTCTCTGTCAGATAAATAAATAAAATCTTAAAAAAAAAAAAAGAATTGCGTACTCTGACTGAGCCAGCCCCAGAAACATTTTTCATTTCTTTTTTTAATTAAAGATTTTATTTATTTATCTGACAGAGAGAGAGACAGCGAGAGAGGGAACACAAGCAGGGGGAGTGGGAGAGGGAGAAGCTGGCTTCCCACTGAGCAGGGAGCCTGATGCGGGGCTCGATCCCAGGACTCTGGGATCATGACCTGAGCCGAAGGCAGACACTTAACGACTGAGTGACCCAGGTGCCCGAAACATTTCATTTCTTAAGCTGAGCAGCAGGTACATCGTGTTTGTGTGTGTGTACATAACTTATTTATTTTGTTTTTAGAGAGGAAGAGTCGGGAGAGAGGCAGAGGAAGAGAGAATCTTAAGCAGGCTCCACACCCAGCAAGGAGCAAATATGGGGCTTGATCGTACGACCCTGAGCTGAAACCAAGAGTCGGATGCTTAACCAACTGAGCCACCAGGCACCCCCATTTATGTATATTTCATATTATTCCTTATACTTTTTGGTATGTCTAAAATATATGTTTTAAGTGTTTTTTTTTTTATTCATTTACTTGAGTAATCTCTACACCCATGTGGGGCTTGAACTCACAACCCTGAGATCAAGAGTCACATGCCTTTCCAACTAAGCCAGGCAGGTGCCCATCTAAAATGTTTTCTAAGCAATTCAAAACTTCCCTCAACTCCAGCCTGTACATTTCCTTAGGATCCTATTATCTGCTAAACTGTGTCACCTCCATTCCTATGTTGAAATCCTAACCCCCAGGACCTCAGAACGTGACTGTATTTAGAGATAGGATCTTTAAAGCAGTAATAAATGAAAATGAGGATATTAGAGTGGGCCCTAGTTCATTGTGACTGATATCATTATAATTAGGATACAACTTGCACAGAGGGACAACCATATGAGGACACATCAAGAGGGCTGTCTACAAGCCAAGGAAAGAGGCCTCAGAAGAAACCACTCCTGTCAGCGCCCTGATCTTGGACTTCTACCCTCAATAAATGTGGGAAATAAATTTCTGTGGTTTAACCCCCTGCAGTCTGCGGTATTTTGTCGTGACTGCCTGAGTAGACTCATCCAGATTTTTGTCTTCCACCTTCCCCCACACCCCACCCCGGCCCCCTTCATCCCCCTCCCCCATAGACCACGCAAGGCTTTACCTCTCCACTTCCTATGCTCCACCTTATACCAGGCTCACTGAGTGACTTCCTGGTATGTTCAGCCACCAGAGCAGACAAATACAGCACAGAAGAGTGGGATCTGCCATTGACTGAAAGACTAATCCTCCCATCTCCTGGTTTTAGCATTTTAAGTACTCTCTGTACCCAAAGTGGGGCTTGAACTCACGACCCTGTGATCAAGAGTCACACACTTTACTGACTGAGCCAGCCAGGCGCCCCTTGTTTTTAGCATTTATAAAAACTCATCTCCAGACCTGAACCCAGACCCTGTAAGAGCTGGGGTTCCAGAAGGAGAAACCGGCTGGGGAAATGCCAGAAGCTTGGAGAACTGTTTGGGCTGACCCAAGGCCTGGGGTGGGGGAAGCCACCCAGCTACCCACCTGCCCCACCCTGGCTGGTTGCGTCCTATGCTGGTTACTTGTAGGGGCTCTGGAACCAGACTGCTGGGATTTCAGTTCTATCTCTGTTACTTATTTGCTGTGTGACCTGGGGCAATACTTAACCTTTCTGTTTCTTGGTTTCTCATCTTTTTTTTCTTTAAAATTTTTATTGTTATGTTAATCACCATACATTACATCATTCGTTTTTGATGTAGTGTTCCATGATTCATTGTTTGTACATAACACCCAGTGCTCCACGCAGAACGTGCCCTCTTTACTACCCATCACCAGGCTAACCCATCCCTCCACCCCCCTCCCCTCTAGAACCCTCAGTTGTTTTTTTTTTTAAAGATTTTATTTATTTATTTGACAGAGACACAGCGAGAGAGGGAACACAAGCAGGGAGAGTGGGAGAGGGAGAAGCAGGCTTCCTGCCGAGCAGAGAGCCCGATGTGGGGCTCGATCCCAGGACCCTGGGATCATGACCTGAACTGAAGGCAGACGCTTAACGACTGAGCTACCCAGGTGCCCCCTCTCAGTTTGTTTTTCAGGGTCCGTCGTCTCTCATGGTTCATCTCCCCCTCTGATTTCCCCCCCTTCATTCTTCCCCTCCTGCTATCTTCTTCTTTTTTTAACATATATTGCATTATTTGTTTCAGAGGTACAGATCTGTGATTCAACAGTCTTGCACAATTCACAGCACTCACCATAGCACATACCCTCCCCAATGTCTATCACCCAGCCACTCCATCCCTCCCACCCCCCACCTGGGTTCTAGGAGGTGCGTGTACCTCTCAAAGGAACAGAGAAAGGATATACACACACAACTGGAAGTCTTCTTCAGCCAAACACCCACAGTAATGGTCTCTTGCCCAAGAAACTCCAGCCTCATCACGCATTCCCCAGGCAGCATGATCCCACATAAACTGTTTCCATGCTATTATGGAACTCTTCTGGGCACTGCCATCCTCAGGAGAGTGCCTGTCTGACTTCATCTAAGACATCCCGCAGACTTCAGGCTTCAAGATTGTTCTGTGTCCTTTAGTCATGGGGCGGTTTCAATAAATGTCAGATAGCAAGCTGACAATGCCCTTCAAAAGGAAATTCTCTAGTCTGAAGTCCCCGGAGACTGTGGGGATCACTCACAGGCTTTTGCCAGAAGACCCAGTCTATACCCTACATAGAGGGCTATGACACAGAGAATTTGTCCCTGTCAGCACTCCAGCTTCTATTGGACACTTTGTGGGCTCAGACAGGCGTACATGTTCCCATTTAGCATGCCCAATTAATATTGCTTAAGGGTGGATTTACATTCTTTCTTTTTTTTTTAAAGATTTTATTTATTTATTTATTTGAGAGAGAGAATGAGATAGAGAGAGAGCATGAGAGGGGAGAGGGTCAGAGGGAGAAGCAGACTCCCCGCTGAGCAGGGAGCCCGATGTGGGACTCGATCCTGGGACTCCAGGATCATGACCTGAGCGAAAGCAGTTACTTAACCAACTGAGCCACCCAGGTGCCCTACATTCCTTCTTTTTAAAAATTTTTATTTATTTATTTTAAAGAGAGCGAGCGAGTGGGGGGGGGTGGCAGAAGGAGAGGGAGAGAGAGGTGTAAGCAGACTCTGTGCTGGGTGCTGAGCCCTACATGGGGCTTGATCTCACGACCCTGAAATCACGACCTGAGCTGAAACCAAGAGTCAGACGCTTAACCGACTGTGCCACCCAGATTCACATCCCTTCTATTTTACAGTCCCAGGTAGGGGGGACATTCCCTGGTCAGACATAACGTCCATCTGTTGCTGGGTGGACTGGGGAGACATCCAGGTTCTGAGGCGACTGCCGATCTCAGCCCCTGGACATCCCCAGAGAGTCCTACTCTCGTCGCAAGAAAAGAATTCAAGGACGGGCCAGACAGTGGTTGAGTACCACAGGTGAAGAGCGAGAGAGGTCATTCTGGAGAGGTGAGGGAGCACGAGCCCAGGGAGAGCTGTGCCAGGGGTCTGGGTCTCTATCTTTTATTGATGGTCCTTCACGAAGGGGTGGGCTATTTCTTACTTGGGAGGGGATTTCTGTGGGAGCAGGGTTTTGCGATTTTTCCTTCTCACTTGGTCAGAGACTCAGACCTTCTTTGTCTGGGGCCGGTCCAGTTTGGTCTGGCTTCTTGTGGCGTCGGATGTGGAATGCTGTCAGGGCAGGTTGCTAACTTTCCTGGGAGGGGCCTCCAGGCCCCCAGGCATCCTGTTAAAGCCTGACTAGCAGCCTGCTCTAACACATCCTCATCATCAATAATCAGGTAAATAGACGTAACCGGTTCACATAAAGCCTGTTCAAACATTCCAATTCTACAAACTTTTGCCTTAGTTCCACCCACCCTTACATTCCTAACTGTGGCCTCCATTAGGATTCCATCAACAGGCTTTGGTTTTACAATACTAGGTAGAAGAAGTGTTCCCTGGCCAGATATAATATTCATTCCCATAAACCCTTCACATCAAGGAGACACAACTGCTTTACATAAAAGCCTGTTTAAACATTCTCACTTTCATAATCTTACCAACACTCAAGGTTTTATATTCTCCATCTATTTGCAGCCCGAATGGAGGCTTTGTCAATGGGTTTTGGCACCATGGTTCGTGGGGCTCTCATGCAAAGGGATCCCAGGAACTTAACTTCTTCACCCTCTGACCATTTACTCCTTAATGTGCAAAAAACTTTGGGTCTCCATCGAGGAGTCGAGTCAGCCTGGCCCTTTTGTCAATCTTGATCTTTTTTTTTTTAAGATTTTATTTATTTATTTGAGAGAGAGAGAGCACAAGCAAGGGGAGTGGGAGAGGGAGAAGCAGGCTGCCTGCTGAGCAGGGAGCCCGATGCGGGGCTCGATCCCAGGACTCTGGGATCATGACCTGAGCCGAAGGCAGACGCTTAATGACTGAGCCACCCAGGCGCCCCTGTCAATCTTGATCTTGATTACCTAACCACTGCGCTGGGTAGAGCTGGTTAGGTTTCTCCTCCAAACTGGGGTAAACAGAGTAGACTTCTCTGGGGCGTTTTAACATGGGGGAGACTAGCAGGGAGTCCTTTTGGCCCACTCAACCTTTGGTAGTGCTACATTAACACCTTTGTTTTAACCCCATCAGTGTCTGCTTCATTCAACCATTTCTTAATAGCCATCTAAAGATTTCCACTCTGCTAGGTGAGTCCCATGACTTTTCCTTTATGTTTCTTCTTTGTTTTGCTTTTAATCAATATTTAATCAATATTTATTACCCTTCTTTCTTTTATTTTTTTTCTACGATTTTATTTATTTATCTGATGGAGAGAACGAGCAAGCGAGCGAGAGCCAGAGAGCACAAGCAGGGGGAATAGCAGAGGGAGAGAGAGAAGCAGGCTCCCCGCAGAGCAGGGAGCCCGACATGGGGCTCGATCCCAGGACCCTGGCACCATGACCTGAGCCGAAGGCAGACGCTTCACCGACTGAGCCACCCAGGCACCCCTCACCTTATTTCTTCATAACCATTTAAAAATTTCCACCATACTTAAACCAGTGTCTAGGCTTTGCCTTTCCCCCGTCTCTCATTAATTCACCTAATGTTTTTACTAGGATCAGTAAGACCCATGAGAGGAAGCTGAGGCAGCAAATTTGATAAGGCTTCCAGAACTGTCCCTCAGTTTTACAGCGGTAAGGTTATATGGGGTGCCCATGTAAAAGGAACCCCACTAACCCTGGCATTTATCATGATCTGAATAATGGGCATATACAGTAGTGAATATCCGGGTCATTGGAAAGCATCCCCCATGCCTTGCTGCTTCATCGCGGTTGCTCTACATACGGGGGCACAGACTGTCCCTTTCTCAGGGTAAACAGACCTCACAGTGGCTTTTTTTTTTTTTTAAGATTTTATTTATTAATTTGCGAGGGAGACAGAGAGAGAACAAGCAGGGGGAGAGGCAGAGGGAGAGGGAGAAGCAGACTCCCCGCTGAACAGGGAGCCCGATGCGGGACTTGATCCCAGGACCCTGGGATCATGACCTGAGCCGAAGGCAGATGCTTAACCATCTGAGCCACCCAGGCGCCCGTGGCTTTTTTTGTTAATTAAAGATTTTATTTATTTATCTGACAGAGAGACAGCGAGAGAGGGAACACAAGCAGGGGGAGTGGGAGAGGGAGAAGCAGGCTTCCCGCGGAGCAGGGAGCCCAATGCGGGGCTCGATGCGGGGCTCGATGCGGGGCTCGATGCGGGGCTCAATCCCAGGACCCTGGGATCATGACCTGAGCCGAAGGCAGACGCTTAACAACTGAGCCACCCAGGTACCCTCTTCACAGTGGCTTTTATCGAGTCCCCCAGGCTGGCTGTTCCCTTGGGAAGAAGCCACTTTGTGTCTGGGTTATGTCTCTAGTAGTCTGTGCGTGTTCCCTAGTGACCTGTGGGTCCTGCATCCACCAAGCGTGCTCTTCCACTCGGCAGCATTCAAAACCAGAGACACAGCCTCCCAAATTCGTTACTTTCATAATCCATTCTATTAAAGGTTTCTCGGGCAGCTGATGATACCGATCTACAAGATGTAACCGCTCCTTCACACTATACCCCCTGGTTTCAGTAGTTTCTTGGTTTTGCCCTCCCCGCAACATTGACTACCTTCTCGGGGACCAGAGAGGTCTTAGAAGTACTTTCTGTAGTCACGGCATACTTTTTCCTTTGCTGGGGGGCTTCAAGGCTAGTAACCAAAACTTAGACCCAAATCTGAGCTTAGTCTAGCATCAAAGTCCAACCCAGAACTCTCTTTTGATTTCATTTGAGCTATTACCAATAATAACCAAAGGACTGAGTATTTTGCCTTTTTCTTACTGGTTTGCATTTCCTTATACATCCTGTGAGCCAACTCCCTGGGAGTTGGATCTACCTCTAAATTCCTCTGGTAACGTTTACCTTTAGTAACTGAGCAGAGCTGCCGCTCCAGACCATCGGGGACCACCTAGGAGTCCACAGTTCCTCACTCCCACCTTCTGATTCTTTTTCTTCCCAAAGCACACTGTTTTCACGAGCCAGGGCCATTCCAGCCAATCCTACTTTTCTGACATCGACTGAAGGAAAATTTTGCTTTGTTCCCTTTTAGACATATAACACTCCTGGCACCAGATGCATGGGTTTTTCCACACCAAGCAAGCCTCCAATTCTCGGCAGATGCCAGCTGAGCATTTTACAATTTAATTCAGTTCTGACACTAATTGCCCAGAGGTGGCACAGACTTCTCAAATTAAAGGCTCAATCCCACAACACCTCCCCCACCCCCACTCCCATTCAGATGCCAATCACAGGTCCAGGCCTCCCATGCTTCAGACCGATTGGTTATAAATTGGCGGGGGAGGAGGTGGGTATCACCAATTTATTACAAAGGATTTATTAAAGGATACACATGAACAGCGAGATGAAGGGATGCATAGGGCAAGGTATGTGGGAAGGGGTGCAGAGCTTCCATGCTGTCTCTGGGGCGTCACCTACCCAGCCCCTCCATGTGTTCACCAAGCCGGAAACTCTCCAAACCCTGTCAGGATTTTTGTGGAGGCCTCCTTCTGTCAGCACGATGGGTAAAATCCTTGGCCGTTGACCATTAAGTCAAGTCTCCAGCCCCTTTCCCTCTCTGCTCCCCGGAGACTGGAGACAGGGCTGAAAATTCCAACCCTTTAAGCACAGCTTAGTCCTCCTGGCAACTAGCTCATCCATCCCTTGGGCAATCCTTAAGGGTTTTCCAAAAGTCACTCATTAATACAGGCTCAGGTGTGCTTGAAAGGGGCTTGTTATGAATAAGAAAAGATGCTCCTCTCACTTGATCTCTCTAGGGCTGTTTCAGGAGCCTGGGGCAAAACCTAAATTTTATAACAGAAGATGGCCCTATCGTTCTTACCACCTAGGAAATTAGAAGGATTTTAGGAGCTCTGGTCAGGAGTTAGGAAGAAGACCAAAATATATATTTCTTGTTCTATCACAGTATCACAGGGGGGAAAAGACAAGTTTCCCATACAGAAGAATTCCTAATAAATTATGTAGCTACTCCACCCTAAAGAAGGAGAAACATAACACCCCACTCCTTAAGTGTGGGCTCTGCATAGTGACTTCCACGGAGAGAATAACTTTGGAGTGAAGAAATCTGACGAACACTACCTCAGCCCGGTGATCAAGGCCAACAGTCAACGGTGATAAATTACGGCAACAGTTATGAACTCTTGAATGAGATGTGAGGAAAATGGCTCCTGCCTCTATTGTCTTTCTCCCCAAACCCCTAGCCCCACTGTGACTGTGGAAAAACATCAGACAAATCCCAGTAGTGGGGCATCCTCCAACATACCTGACAAGTACGTGTAGGCTTGAAATGAAAGCAGGCTCTGTCCCTAATTTAAGGCACTGACTCTTTCGAAGCTCCCTGCCTTGGGCCTCACCCTTGGCTGTTGAGCACTCTTGAAACTCAATACTTCTTTGAGTTGTCCACCAAAATCTCCTCACACAAAAGTGTTAGGTATAAATCTTCTCCAGGTGGTCAGCAATCCAAAGAGAAACGAGGTCCCCCCGGAGATGGGAAGCGCTCTGTCACAGCTATTGGAAGCAGAAAGAGAACTCCTGGAGGGTGGTTTTGGGGCAGGTAGCTGGGGTAGAGCCTGTAGGATCCCTGCAGCCTTGACATTTTAGGGTTAGTGAGGTGATGGTGGTGAAATGATGTTAATAACTCCCTCTGACTGAGCTTTTATTTATTTTTTAAAAGATTTTATTTATTTGAGAGAGAGCAAGCATGGGGGGGCAGAGAGCGAAGCAGACTCCCCGTTGAGTGGGGAGCCCAATAGGGTGGGAGGGAGGCTTGATCCCAGGACCCTGAGACCATGACCTGAGCCTAAGACAGACACTCAACCAGCTGAGCCATTCAGGCACCCCTGAGCTTTTACAATGAGCCAGGTCTTGGGTCGTTCAATTCTCACAATAGGACTATTATGTCTATTTTGCACATTAAGAAACAGACTTCGCCACCAACTACCATGGTGATTTAGATTTAAATTAAGTAAAATTCAATAACATTTAAGAATCCATCTCCTATGACTACTGGCTAGTGGACAGCCCAGCAATATGACATTTCTGTAATTGCAGGAAGTCTGCGGGACAGTGCTAGCTTAGAGACGTTTGCTCCCATGGCCAAGATCACATCTCCCATGGGGAAGACCCAGATCCTGAACGGAGGTGTCCCCCCGTACTGGTGGGGGCTGCTGTGTGTTGGAAACCAGGACTTTCAGATTTGGTGATCACTCAACTACTGGTTTCTGGTGTTCTCTCAGGAAATTATTTCATAAAACTTTTGGGGTAGAATGGAGGGTTGAAGGACTTTAGCATGGCCACTCCCACCCCGAGGCTCAGAGTGGATGAAAACGGAGAACATTGCAGATGTTCTTGAAATGATGAAGCCAAGACACCAGGCTGCTGAAAGCTTTAGCTTTATGTCGCTGTTTCCTCTAGTGACTGTAGCGTTGCCTCCATTTGTCCCTCCATCAATGGAGGATTCGTTCATTCAACAAACTGATGTTGAGCTCCAGCGGGTGCCGCGTTCTGTTTCAGGCCCCAGAACCCATACCTGCCTTCCCTTTGCGTCCTGGGGTTGTTAGAATGGATCATTTTTGGCTCTGGGGACTTGAAGCTGCTTATGGAAAAGAGGGATGTTTGGAATCCAATAACAAGAAGGGGCCATTGCGAGGGCTGCGGCGCGGAGGGGCGCTCGCCTACCAGGGGACCTCAGGCCCGGCTCTCCCGCGCGCGGCCACAGGTCCCAGGGCGGCGAGGGGCGGGGCGGGGCGGCAAGGGGCGGGGCGGGCGCCCGGGTACCTGCGGCGGCCGGCAGAGGGCAGCCAGGGAGCGCGCCCGGCGGCAGGGCCGACCGCCCGCCCCTCCCCCCCGCCAAACCCCAGGTGAGTGTGGCTAAAGTGGGGCCGCCCCCTCGTCCGGGGCCCAGTCTCAGAGGGCCGGGGGTTGGGGGGGGTGCGTCTGGCTCTCGGCGGGACCCGGGGGGCGGTGCGCGGGGCGGCGGACGGGACCCGGGAGCCCTCGGCTCACGGGCGGGGGCGAGTCCCGGGGGCCGGCGTGGCGCTCCCAGGCCTGGCGCCGCGCTCCCCTCCCCCCCCCCCGCGCCCGCCGCCCGCCTCTCCCGGAGCCTGGGCTGGACCCGAGCGGCCGCGGGCAGCGTGCCCCCCCAACCGCCCGCCTTCCCGGAACGCCGTGCGCCCCGGGTTTGGCCTGCTGTCGGCCGGGGCTCCTCGGGGGAGCGCGTGGTGCGGCCGCGGCCGGGGCGAGGCGGGGGCGGCCGGGTGGGGGAGGGGAGTGGGCGGTGAGAGGGCGGGCGGGCGAGCGCGGCTGCAGACGCCAGGCGGCGCTGGGGTGAGCGAGCCCCGCGAGCCGGTCAACAAGTGCGGTGTTTACCGAGCGCCGGCCGCCGGCGGGCGCGCACGTGCGGCGAGAGGGGCCCCGGTGTGGCCGAGCCGCTGCCCGTCTGCGCTCCACTTGCCCTCCGTGAGGATCCCACACTCCGGGTGATTGGCTCGGGGCGCCGTGCTGGGCCCGGGCCCGGGACGTTTGGGCTCTCGCCCCTGGGTAGGTGGTCGGGAGCGGGATTCCGATGGCACGTTGGTGCCCAGGAGCGTGTGAGTGCGGGATGCGGGTGTTTCTCCCTGGGCAGACGGGCTTCCTCTGCCTCACCCTGCCCACCTCTTTCAGTCTGAGAATCCTGCCCTGGGTTTGTTTTCTAGCCCTCCGGAAACCCACTCCTAGCCATCAGGCCCACCTGTGCTTCCCAGGCAGAAGACTTGAAGGAAGTGTTGAAATCCATCCAGGGTGCCTAGTGGTGCCCATGACACTTGCGCTCTTGGGGCGGAAGCCCCCTTTCTTGGGCTTCAGCAAGGTCTCTGCTGGGAGGTCTGAGACTTTTGTCTCCTGCCTGGCTGCTGGGAAGGCTGAGGACCTGATTTTCCCATCTGGGTGGTCTGTACCCCGTCCCCCCATTCCCCCCCCCCCCACGTCGTTCTAGGGAGAGGTGTGATGCAGAAGGTGGAAACCTAGCCTCAGATCAGGGCCAGAGGTATTCTAGTGAATGATCAGGTTCCACCTATGCTGCTCCATGGGAATCTTTGATCTTCCTAGCAGCTGGGGGCTGGGGAATCAGGGGTGGCCCTGGGTACCCTGGTAAGAGCACTGGCAGAGCCAGGGCTGCGGTCCAGTCTCTGCCCCTTCCCTCCCCTCCACCTTGAGCGAATGTGCCCTTACCGGGCCGGGTCTCCATGCCCCCTCCTGCCTGTGATAGCCACTTGCCCTCCCATCTCTTGGGGGGGGGGCGGAATCATGCATCAGAGGCCTAAGCTTCATTTCCTCTTTTCTCTCTCTGTCACATTTTCCAGACAAGTGCTCTGCACCTGCTGCCTGCCTTCCCTCTTAATCCTCCCAAGCCTGGCGCAGCGTGGCCCCACCACCCCTCTGCTGAAACTGCTTTCCTGAAAGTCATCTTGTTTCCAAACATTGCTCTTTTGCTGGCCGCGTCCTTCTGCCTGGGGAGCGGACCTCTGTGTGCGTGTGTCTTCTCTGCAGCCTTCTTTGATGTGATTTCTGGGGCACCCCGCTCTCCTGGTTTGGCTCTTCTCCATTGTTCTTTCTCTTTGGACCGCTCTTCCCGCTCAGAGGGATTTTTTTTTATAATGAAGTAATATTTTCTTTTTTTTTAAGATTTTATTTATTTATTTGACAGAGAGACACAGCGAGAGCAGGAACACAAGTAGGGGGAGTGGGAGAGGGAGAAGCAGACTCCCCACTGAGCAGGGAGCCCGATGCGGGGCTCCATCCCAGGACCCTGAGATCATGACCTGAGCCGAAGACAGACGCTTAACTGACTGAGTCACCCAGGCGCCCCTAGCGGGATGTGTTTTGAGATGCTGTGTTTAGCTTTGCAGGAGCTTTCTTCAGGAGCCCTTCAGGGCAGCCGCCCTCTCTGGCTTCTAACGTCAGTCCTGGCCCCCTGGATGCCCGAGTGACACCAAACATCCGAGTCTGGCCGCCTCCTACGAGCCAGATGCTCTCACTTGCTCCTCAGCAGTGGGGTTCCCTCCTCCGTTATACTCCCTTTTCCCTGAAGTGTCTCTACCTCTCGCCACCCATCTGTGAACTACTACTGCAGGCCTCGAACATCTCAGGCAGGGCTCCGAGGCCCTTCCTCTGGTCTGATGCCAGCATCCCGTCCAGCCTCTGTGGTCCATCTGCCAGGTCACTGGTAGACTGATGGTCCCTGACTCCTGCTTTTGCCCAGTGGCTGACCCTCCTCCCCTGAGCAATCTTCAGAGGCTTCTCATTCCTCCCACACAAAGCCGAGCTCTTCCCGAGTTGAAGGCTCCTCATTCATGGGGCCTCACTCTCCCAAACCAATTTCCAGGCCTGCAACTTCTTCCCTCCCTACCGCGGTCAGCCCCTTTGCCCTTACCCTCTGGGATCACGCTTGGTTGCTGTTGCCCTGTGAAAGCTTTGTGACCTCTCTGGCTGCACTGGGGGCCGTTTTCTTGGCTTTCCCTCTTCATCATGCCCTGGTGCAGCTGTCTGCTGCTGATCTCTGGCCCTTTGGGCCCTTGAAGCGTGTTCCCCTTCTGGATCCCCAGGACCCGGGCCCCCTGCAAGCACTCAAGAAAGGAGTTCCCACCTCCAGACATCCGCGAATACCTCCCTGTTAGCCTTCAGAGTCTGGCTGAAACTGCACCTCTGTCCTAGACTCTTCCAGTCTTCCGGATTCCCATCTGTCTACACTCCTGCTGGGTTATTAATGGATTCATTACCATGTGTGCCACCCAATTGAATACTGTGTTCTCTGCCTTCAGCCTCCGGTTGTGAGAGATGCTTTTCCGGCCCTTAACCATAGCAGCTATTTATTGAGTGGTCATTAGGAGCAGGGCAGTGTGCTGATCTTTCCAGGCGCTCCCTTGTGTGTGTGTGATCCTCCCGATGCCCAGAGGGATGACTGCTGCATTTATTGTCTCGTCCAGCCTATGAGGACACCAACCCAGAGAGCTTGAGGGACTTGCCTCCATCACACAGCTTGTCAGCAGGCCAGGCACAGGTTGGAACTCCAGTCCGCCTGACTCCCAGGACGTTTTCAGTGCTAGGATTTGCTGTTCAGGGAAGCGTGTGCTTCAGCCCAAGGAGTGTTATGTGTCCTCTTGGCACCTGGCCCAGGTGCAGGGGCTGGGCCTGTGGCTTGGTCAGCTGGTTGCTTTGGGACTCCAGGGAAAGACTTTGTAACAGAACAGATGGTTAATGGTGGGGCAAGTGACTCAGGGAGGCTGTGACATCTGCCCTCAGGCCTTAGAAACAGGACGTCTGTGTGTGTGTGTATGTGTGTCTTAAGTAAAAGTTGTGGTACAGAGAACCCTGTAGGGCCCTCCGGTAGTTTGGGTCATGTCTGTCCCTTAAGGCACTTTTACCTGCTTTTTTTTTTTTCGGTCAAGAAAATCAATCCCAGCTCCCCCCCAAACTGAACGGCCTTCAAGGAAAGAAGTTTCCTAGTCCTTCCTTCCCTCTGCAGGTCACTGTCATATGAAAATGAGTTCCTGCTGTGAAATACGGTTGCCATGGCAACCGCTAGCGTGAGGCCCCAAGTCGGTTGCTCCTAGGTCTCTGCGCCGTAAGCTTCCAGGGGCTTTTTTCCATCTCTGTCGCCTAAAAACACAAAATACTACACTTCGCTCTCCTTTCGAATACACATTCGAAAATAAATGTGTTTTTTTTTTTTTCCAGGCAGTGGTTTCTGGGCACTCTCGGTGCCCCAGCAGCCTGTGACTGGGCTGCTGACACATGCCATTAATAATGCCTCTAGAACGGTGCCCCCGGTTTAGGCCATATTTTGAGTGAAGGCCATTGCATGGTGTCCGGTGTCTGGTGTCCTCGACGACGGGAGAGGCAGAGGGAGAGAGTGGTTTGGTGCGGTGGGGAGGGCATTTTGGTGCCACTCTGCTTCCCTGGCAGGTGGCGAAATTGTCCTCAGTTGCTGCCTCCTTCTGTGTTAGAGCCTTACTCGTCGCCCAGAGCAGGTCCTCAGCGGTGCTGAGAAAGGTGCCTTTAGCAGCAGGCATAGCTCCGGACTTGGATTGAGTGCTTACTATGTGCAGACGCTGTTCCCTTGCTTAATCCTCAACCAAGGGAAATGCAAAGTACTATTATCCCCATTTTATAGGTAAGGAAATTGATGTGTAGAGAAGCGAAGTGCTTGCCCAAGGACACACAGCAATGGTCCTAGGAAGTGTGGCCCCTGTGGCCAGTGCCCTTTACTGTGTTTAAAGAATGAAAGTGTGAATTGGAGAGGTAGGGCAGGTTGGCTATCTCAAGATTGAGGCTTAAAGCGGCGGTCTTCAACTTTTTATTTATTTATTTTTTCAGTTTGCCATTTTTAAAAAAAGATTTTATTTGTTCATTAGAGAGAGAGAGAAAGAGAGAGCACTAGTAGGGGGGAGAGGCAGAGGGAGAAGCAGACTCTCCGCTGAGTCAGGAGCCTGACCTGGGGCTCAGTCCTAGGACCTGGAGATCACGACCTGAGCAGAACGCAGATCCCAGCCATCTGAGCCACCCAGGGGGCCCTTCAGTTTACCACTTTTCGTGTCTTAAGGGCAAAAGGCTGTTGTGAAAACGCATGTACTTGAATGTTATAGCAGTACTATTTGTAATTGCCAAAACACTGGAAATCACCCAACGGCAGTAGAATGGACAAATACCTTGGGGGGAATACACATGATAGAACACTACTACAGTGAGGATGAACCATTTACAGGCACACGGAACCACGTGGGTGCATCACACAAACCATATGATTGAGTTTCTTTAGCTATTCCACCACCAATGAATGTTCAGACTGTACAGTTTTTCACGGCTCCAAACTGCCACAAAGACTGTCCCAGAACTTTCCACCTGTGCACACGTGCCGGGGTTTCCTTAGGGCAGATCCCGAGAAACAATCCCTGTGTCATAGGGCAGATGCATTTTTTATGTTAACAAGTGGATGTCCATGTGACATTCCTTTTTAAGCCTCAGATCCCATGACTTTATCAATCTGATCCCTGTGAAATTGCCTCTGTCAGTTCTGGCCCAGCAGTTTGGTCTCCCTGGTCTGTTCTGTGCCCTGGCTTCGTTCCATGGCTCTTACCACCCAGCAGTGAGATGGCCTGCCCCGCTCACTTCCAAGCACGGGCCAAACACCTGGTACCATATGATTCCATTTATATAAAGTGCAAAAGAGGCAAAACGAATATAAGGTGTTGGAAGTCAGTGTAGTAGGTTCCTGGAGACATGAGGAAGGCTCCTGGGAGGCTGGTAGTGTTTGTTCTCTTTATCTGGGTGTTGGTCACATATTCATATTGTCAAAATTCACCAATTTTGGTATGTGTACTTCTCTGTATGTGTGTCATACTTCAGGATTTAGCAATGGGACACCTGGGTGGCTCCTTGGGTTGAGCATCTGCCTTCGGCTCAGGTCATGATCCCAAGGTCCTGGGATCGAGTCCCGCATTGGGCTCCTTGCTCAGCAGGGAGCCTGCTTCTCCCTCTGCCTGCTGCTCCCCCTGCTTGTGCACTTGCTCTCTCTGACAAATAAATAAAATCTTAAAAAAAAAAAGATTTAGCAAAACCAGAATAAAGGCAGCAGTGACCCTAGACCCAAGACATGAATACAGACACACCATACCTTTGACTTCACTCTACCTGGAACCTTGGACTTCTGGTGACAGTTAGGAGGTGATATGAGGGTGGGCACCCGGATTCTGGGGGTACAGCTCTGGGGATGTGGAAGCAGGGCCAGATCAGCTCTGGTTTCCTCCTGTCCCCCTCCACTCTGCTGGGGTTGGGGAGCGCTTGCTAAGCTAGGATGTGGCTGGTGGGGATCAGCCAAGTCAGCGGTCCTTTTGTTGCTGTGATGCTGGGGGGCAATCGAGGTAATGTGTATTCCTTATCTGTTGGTTGTGGGGTGTTAGGTGGGCCTGGAGAGATTGCAGAATCTGGCTGGTGCTATAGCTTTCAGCACAGACATCCTCCACCCTCTGACAGCCACGAGCTGCTTGTAAAACATCAGCCTTTCAAGGACTACACCGGCCTGTAAAGTGAGTCGCATTCACTGGGAGAGCATCTCCTTTCCTGTGGAGTTACATGCTGCTAAAAATACCAGAGCACCCTATGTAAGTCCACAGTTACGCAGTTAGCACCTGACGTAAAAGCACTTAGTATACCATGGCAGTTCATCAGCTGCGGGCTGCAGTGATGGTTGTGGGCATCATGACGAAGTTACGGGGTGTTTGCCTGGTGAGGAGGTTGAGTAATCGTCACTCTCCAGCCCTGCTGCGCACATGCCTGCAACGTGCTGGTGCTTTTCATCTTTGGATCTGGCCATCCGAGCAGTTGGGTTGATGTCGGGGTTTATAAAGTTGCCTCTTGCTTGACCCCCACCCCCTTCTCATTCACCGATGATACATCCTCTGATTCTGAGAAATGCAGCATCTTGGATCCATCCAAGAGTCCCCTCACTGAGTAGCCAGGGCCAGGGGGCCGTTTGGCCCGTGCTTGGAAGTGAGCAGGGCAGCCCATCTCATTGTTGGGTAGTAAGAGCCATGGAACGAAGCCAGGGCACAGAATAGACCAGGGAGACCAAACTGCTGGGCCAGAACTGACAGAGGCAATTTCACAGGGATCAGATTGATAAAGCCATGGGATCTGAGGCTTAGAAAGGAATGTCACATGGACATCAATTTGTTAACATAAAAAATGCATCTGCCCTAAGACATAGGGATTCTGTTTCTCCGGATCTGCCCTACGGAAACCCTGGCACATGTGCACAGGTGGAAAGTTCTAGGACAGTCTTTGTGGCAGTTTGGAGCCGTGAAAAACTGTACAGTCTGAACATTCATTGGTGGTGGAATAGCTAAAGAAACTCAGATGGTCATACCCAGGAATACTATGCAGCTTTGAAAAAGAATTAGTTAGAGGTGCCTGGGTGGCTCAGTTGGTTAAGTGTCTTCTTTTGGCTCAGGTCATGATCCCACGGTCCTGGGATCCAACCCTGCACTGGGCTCCCTGCTCAGCGGGGAGTCTGCTCTCTCTCCCTCTGCCTCTTCCCCAGCTTGTGCTCTCTCTTTCTCAAATAAATAAAATTTTTTTTTTAATTTAAGTCACTAAGGACAGTTTAAAAAATTTTTTTAAATTTTTTTCTAAAGATGTTATTTATTTATTTGACAGAGAGAGAGATCAGAAGTAGGCAGAGAGGCAGGCAGAGGGAGAGGGAGACTCTTAGCCACCCAGGCACCCCAAAATCTTTTTTAAAAAAAAGAGAAAGAATTGGTTAGATCTTTATATAACAATATAGATGAAGGGCACCTGGGTGGCTTAGTCAGTTAAACATCCAACTCTTGATTTCAGCTAAGATCATGATCTTTTAGGGTTGTGAGATCAAGCCCCAAGTTAGGCTCCATGCTGGGCATGGAGCCTGCTTAAGATTCTCTCTCTCTCTCTCTCCCTCTCCCCTGCCCCCCCCAAGACAAAACAAAACAAAATATATAAAACAATATAGATAAATCTCTAAGATTGTAGGGAGAAGAAAGCAAGTTTCAAAGTGATAAATATATTATGCTATTTGTAGAAATATATACATATAGTCATTTATACTTTATACGAGGACACATATATGTAACACACATCTATATGTAAAAGCACATAAAACAGTCTAGGGGCGCCTGGGTGGCTCAGTCGGTTAAGCGACTGCCTTCGGCTCAGGTCATGATTCTGGAGTCCCGGGATCGAGTCCCACATGGGGCTCCCTGCTCAGCGGGGAGTCTGCTTCTCCCTCTGACCCTCTTCCCTCTCGTGCTCTCTATCTCTCATTCTCTCTCTCTCAAATAAATAAATAAATCTTTAAAAAAGAACAGTCTAGAAAAATACATTCCAAACTTATAATAGATGTTATTTCCAGGGGAGGGAGAAGACCAGAATTGTTCGTGCATGGGGGTGGGGATGATTAAAAGGAAATTTATCCTTCTCTGTGATATTTAAAAAATTTTTTTAAAGATTTTATTTATTTATTTGAGAGAGAGAATGAGAGATAGAGAGCACGAGAGGGAAGAGGGTCGGAGGGAGAGGCAGACTCCCCGCTGAGCAGGGAGCCCGATGTGGGACTTGATCCCGGGACTCCAGGATCATGACCTGAGGCGAAGGCAGTCGCTTAACTGACTGAGCCACCCAGGCGCCCGATATTTAAAATTTTTTAAATTACAATTAAATTGATAATTTATATACATCAAATAATTCACTCATTTTATTTTTGTTAAGATTTTGTTTATTTGACACAGAGAGATGCAGAGAGAGAGGGAACACAAGCAGGGGGAGTGGGAGAGGGAGAAGCAGGCTTCCCGCGGAGCAGGGAGCCCGATGCGGGGCTCAATCCCAGGACCCTGAGATCATGATCTGAGCCGAAGGCAGATGCTTAATGACTGAGGCTGCCCCAATTCACTCATTTTAAGTATATAATCTCTTTAAATCCGTAAAAGGAAAAGTACTTATATAATTAAAGATTAATACTAATCTGACCCCCTTCTTGATAGTAGAAGACTTTTTTCAATGCGTCTTTGAGCACTGATGGACTGTGACATGCTCACTGTGTAGTGCTTTGCATTTAAGGGCAGGTTGCGTAGGTAGAAATTCTGCCTTTTTTTTTTTTAAAAAACAGCATTTTATTCATCTCAGTATCTTTTTTTTTTTAAAGAATTTATTTACTTATTTGAGAGAGAGAGAATGAGAGAGAGAGAGCACGAGAGGGAAGAGGGTCAGAGGGAGAAGCCGACTCCCCGCCGAGCAGGGAGCCCGATGTGGGACTCGATCCCAGGACTCCAGGATCATGACCTGAGCCGAAGGCAGTCGCTTAACCAACTGAGCCACCCAGGTGCCCCCGAAATTCTGCCTTTTTTGAACTGAGATCTGCCCCTTTGTTGTTCTGTTTCTGAGTCTGTCCCTTTGGAACCGTCTCAAATAAGTCTTCTTCCCTTTTCCGTGGGCTAGGATTTTCACTGGTGCAAGATCCCTGTCATGCCCACCTCCTGTGGGGAGAAATGCTCGCCTCTTAAAGGGGTTCCCTGTAGAGTCTGTAGGGTCATATGGATCACGCATTCCAGATCCCAAACTGTGCTGGGCACCTGGCTCGAAGCCATCCTCCTAAAGTTTTGCAGAACAGGACCCTCTGCCCCTGATGTTGCTTGACCACGACATAACACTTCTTCAAAATAATGGTCTTTTGAATTATAAAAATAACTCACATTCCCTGTGGAAATGTAGAAAATACACAAAAACACAAGAAAATAAAAGCCATTGATTCTCAACCCCCAGAGATGACTGTTGTTTAATGTTTAAAAATTGAGATCAGGGGCGCGTGGGTGGCTCAGTCGTTAAGGGTCTGCCTTTGAATCAGGTCGTTGATCCCAGGGTCCTGGGATCAAGCTCCATGTCGGGCTCCCCGCTCAGCGGGAACCCTGCTTCTCCCTCTCCCACTCCCCCTGCTTGTGTTCCTGCTCTCATTATCTCTCTCTCTGTCAAATAAATAAATAAAGTCTTTTAAAAAAAATAAAAATTGAGATCATTCTATATAAATGGTTTTTATAACCAACATGTTTGCTTATGTATAAGAAAGATGACTGACATCTGTGTAACACATTTTTTCTTAGTTCATGGTTTTTTAATTATTATTTTTATGTTTATTTTTTTTTAAGATTTATTTGCAAGAGGGCACGCGCATGTGTACAAGAAGGGGGAGGGGCAGAGGGAGAGAATCTCAAGCCGACTCGCCACTGAGCATGGAGCTGACAAGGGCCTGGTCCCACAACCCAGAGATCCTGACCTGATCCAAAATCAACAGTCAGACGCTTCACTGACTGAGCCACCCAGGCGACCCTATTTTTAATTTTTTTATAGATTTTATTTTTAAGTAATCTCTACACCCAGCGTGGGGCTTGAACTCACAACCTTGAGATCAAGTGTCTCATGTTCCACTGACTGAGCCAGCCAGGCGCCCCTATTATTATTTTTAAACATAGAGAAGTTTCTGTGTGGTGTTGTGGACTGAATGTTTTATGTTTTCCCAAAATTCGTATGTTGATACCCTAACCTCCAATGTGATGGTATTTGGAGATGGGTGTTCAGGAGGTAATCAGGATTACATGAGGCCATGAGGGTGGGGCCCTCATGATGGGATTAGTGTCCTGATAAGAGAGACCACTTGGCCCTCCCTCCCTCCCTCCCTCTGTCTCTCTCCCTCTGTCTCTGCTCTGCATGCACAGAGGAAAGGCCAAGGGAACACACAGAAGTCAGGCTTCCGTCTGCCCCCCCCAAGGAGGAGAGCCCACACCAGGAACCAAGTTAACCAGCACTTTGATCTTGAACTTCAGCTTCCAGAACTGTGAGAAATAAATGTTGTTCAGTTGCCCAGTCTCCAGGGTATTTGTGAAGGCAGCCTGAGCTGACTGATAGATGTGGCTAAGGCCATGAGTTCTTTCATTTTATGATTTCCTCCTTTGCTTTTGGGTTTTAAAGGTCTTCCCCACCCCAAGGTCAGATAAATATTCACCTGTATTTCTTCGGGTTCTTTATTTGGTGCCCACTTTTCCATTCACTGCTCTCTTTTCCATTCAGCTCTAATCCAGTCGAAACTTAATTTGGTTTATGATGTGAGATAAGACCCTGATTTTCTTTCTTTCCAAATTGTCGACCAGTTTTCCATTTAATTTCTTTTCCCACCAGCTATATTTTAAATTTAAAGTGATTTTTTTTTTTAAGATTTTTTATTTATTTATTCATGAGAGACAGAGAGAGGCAGAGGGAGAAGCAGGCTCCCAAGGAGCAGGGAGCCCGATGCGGGACTCGATCCCGGGACCCTGGGATCATGACCTGAGCCGAGGGCAGACGCTCAACCATCTGAGCCACCCAGGCGCCCTAAAGTGATTTTTTTGAATAGATGTTACAATGATGTTGTTCAGAATTCAAAAGATGTAATTGTACGCCTGAAACATAACACTGTATGTCAACTAGTTGGGATTAAAATAAAAACTTAAAACCCCACAAAATTCAAAAGATACAAAAGACAATGAGATTCTCCCTTCTCCCTTATCCCTTAGATTCCCAGTCCCAGAACCAGTGTTACTAGTAACCGTGTGTTACTAGGTTATAGGTTTTGGACATTAGGTATCCTTCCCTCTTCTCTGGACAGACTTTAAATGTTAGCTTTATTCTAGTGTACAAACATATTAACTTCCAGGCTTTCTGTTTCTGTTTCTTTCATTATCTGTCTCTTCTTCCTATACGATGACATTTTTTAAAATATATTTTAACACCTGGAAGTGCAGGTTCTTTCTTGAAATTTCCTTCGTTATGCTTGCCTATTTATTTATTCTTCTATATGAAATTTATAATTGCTTTTCTACAAATATCATTAGAATCAAATTTGGGATTATATTAAACTTTATTTTAATAAAATAGTAACTATTGGGGCGCCTGGGTGGCTCAGTCGTTAAGCCTCTGCCTTCGGCTCAGGTCATGATCCCAGGGTCCTGGGATCGAGCCCCACATCGGGCTCCCTGCTGCACGGGAAGCCTGCTTCTCCCTCTCCCGCTCCCCCTGCTTGTGTTCCCTCTCTCACTGTGTCTCTCTGTCAAATAAATAAATAAAATCTTTAAAAAAATAGTAACTATTGGTTTTTCCTATCTAGAACATAGGGTCTGTCCTGTATTTATGTGTTCTTTCCAGTCATCTCTTCTTTTATACTATGCAGTAAAGTTTCATAGATTTCTTTATGAAGACTGTGAACATTTCTTGTTCAGTTTGTTGCGAGGTGTTTTACTTTTTTTGTTACTAGAGAATAGGACCTTTTTTTTTTTAAAGATTTTATTATTTATTTGTCAGAGAGTGAGCGCAAGCAGGGGGAGCAGCAGAGGGAGAGGGAGAAGCAGGCTCCCCACTGAGTGGGGATCCCAGTGTGGGACTCAATCCCAGGACCCTGAGATTGTGACCTGAGCTGAAGGCAGACGCTTGACTGACTGAGCCCCCAGGCGCCCTGTGCAGTGATTTCTTTCTTTCTTTCTTTTTAAGATTTTATTTTTATTTATTTGACAGAGAAAGAGAGTGAGGGAGGGAACACAAGCAGGGGGAGTGGAGGAGGGAGAAGCAGGCTTCCCGCTGAACGGGGAGCCTGATGCGGGGCTCGATCCCTGACTGAGCCGAAGGCAGGTCATGCTTAACCGACAGCCACGCAAGTGTCCCGGGATCTTTTTTTTTTTTTTTTTAACATTTATTTTCAACTGGATATGTTGGAATATAAGAAGTTACTGACTTAAAAAATTATTGTGAAATGTGTATATACAAGTGCATATAAAACATGTACAGTTTAAAGGAGACTAATAAGACAGACATCTGCCTAGCCAGCTTAAGAAATAGAGCCCCACTAGCCCTTTAGAATTACTTTTATACCTCTCCTTAAATGGAGCTCCCTCTTTCCTCACCCTTAGGGGACGTACTAACCTGGATTTTGTTATAATTTTTAACCTGCCCTTTATAGCTTCACCGTACAGGCTTATGTCCTCAAACAATACATTGTTGGATTTTTGTATGCTTTTGAGGTTTTACCAATGGACTCATGCTGGATTCGTTTTTAAATTGATACATGTGTGTACCTGTTGTTGAGATTCATCTTGTTGCACGTAGCTGGTACCCAATTTATTTATCCCTGCCACTTGTTTTTGTTTTTCTTTTTAATAAAGATTTTATTTATTTATTTCAGAGAAAGAGAGAATGAGAGATAGAGAGCACGAGAGGGAAGAGGGTCAGAGGGAGAAGCAGACTCCCCGCTGAGCAGGGAGCCCGATGTGGGACTCGATCCCGGGACTCCAGGATCATGACCTGAGCCGAAGGCAGTCGCTTAACCAACTGAGCCACCCAGGCGCCCTATCCCTCCCACTTGTTGATGGGCATTTGGGTCATTTCTGCTTTTCTTTACTATCCCCACCATCCTTTCTATGTGTAAGTTTCTCCAGGATGTATACTTGGGAGTAGATTACAAGGTCATAGGCCATGTGCTCCTTCACCTCCTGTTCTCCAAATTCTGAAGCGACGTGCATTCCCTGCAGACCTGGACCAGAGTGTTGCTTACTCTGCATCGTCACCAATACCATCCACTCTTTTCGTTTTTGTCAGTCTGGTGAGTGTGAACTGATACCTTACTGTGGTTTAAATTGGCATTTCGAGGGGCGCCTGGCTGGCTCCGTTGGTGGAGCATGTGACGCTTGATCTTGGGGTTGTGAGTTTGAGCCCCACGTTGGGTATAGAGATTACTTTTAAAAAAGATAAAATCTTAGGGTGCCTGGATGGCTTAGTTGGTTAAGCATCAGACTCTTGATTTCAGCTCAGGTCATGATCTCAGGGTGGTGAGATCAAGCCCGGAATTGGGCTCTACACTGGGCATGGAACCTGCTTGAGACTCTCTCCCCCTCTCTGCCCTAACCGCTCCCTCCACTTGTGCTTTCTCTCTCTCTAAAAATAATAATAATAATAAAATCTTTTTAAAAATTGGCATTTTGATGATTACTGCTAACACTGAACACATTTACGAGCTATTTGTTTCCTCATTTATGCACCTGTACTTTATTTCTTTCCTATTTGACTTTTTTTCTCTTCCCTTACCCCACTCCAGGTGGTGCCCCTATTAGATTATTACTGATTCAAAAAAAAAAAGATTATTACTGATTCATAAGTGATCTTCCCACGTTCACATTCTGGTACTAATTCTTTGTTTATTTTGTGTTATAAACACTTCTCTCAGTTTGTGGCTGGCTTTTTCACTATCTTAATAGAATCTCTTTTTTTAAAATATATTTTCTTTTTATTTTTTTTTAATCTCTTTTTGAGAGGGAGGTGGGGGAGGTGCCGAGGGAGAAGGAGAGAGAGAATCTTAAGCGGGCTCCACTCCCAGCGTGGAGCCCAACATGGGACTTGATCTCGTGACCCTGAGATCATGACTTGAGCCGAATCAAGAGTTGGACGCTTAACCGACGGAGCCACCCAGACACCCCAGTAGCATCTTTTGATGAACAGAACAGTCAGAGCTTAAGTCAGCAAGCTTATCATTAACTAAAGTTCGGTATTTGTTTATGTTTCCTTTCTTTTGTGGTAAAATGTACATACAGTGAAGTGCACAAATCTTCTCTGTTCCATCAGTGAGCTCAAATAAGTGCATACACCCATGCAACCCAAACCTGCGTCAAGATAGAGAACATGACCATCACCCCAGAAAGTTCCCTCATCCTTCTTCCCAGGCAAATTCTACACCACCCCCCCGGAATCAACTACTATTTGGATTTGTTTCCACCATGGACCAGTTTTGCCTGTGCTAGGACTTCATATGAATGGAATCAAACAGTATGTACTCTTTTGTCAAAGGCTTCCTGCTCTCACTTGACATGATGTTTTGATACTTACCCTTGGTGTATCAGTAGCTGCTTCCTTTTTATTGCTGTCATGTTCCGTTGTATGAATATGTACAATTTACTTACCCATTCGCCTATCGATAGACCCCTGGGCTGTCTTTAGTTTTTGGCTATTGTAAATGGAGTGGCCCTGAGTCTTCTTGTTGACATATGTTTTCACGTCTCATATATATTATTTCTCTTACATGTTTTACTTTTGTTAGGAGTGGAATTGCTGGGTCATAGGTTAGGCCTAACTTTTTTTTTTTTAAGATTTTATTTGTTTATTTGAGAGAGAGAGTGAGAAAGACAGCACGAGAGGAAAGAGGGTCAGAGGGAGAAGCAGACCCCCCGCCGAGCAGGGAGCCCGATGCGGGACTCGATCCCGGGACTCCAGGATCATGACCTGAGCCGAAGGCAGTTGCTTAACCAACTGAGCCACCCAGGCGCCCTGCCTGAATTATTATATGACCCCATTTGAAGCCTCGGATTCCTGGGCTGGCCAGGTGAGCTCTCAAACAGGCGGTCACTTTACCACTGATTGAGAAGTTGGTGGTAAAGCCGCTTCAAACATTTGGGCTTGGTGAATCGTTGTGTTTTGTGTTTTGTTTTTTTTTTCCTTTCCCCTCTAACTTTAAATTTAGTTTGCAGTTTTGGAACAATGTTCTCAGTCCCTGGTGGAAAGTTAATGGAGAACGCTTAATTTAGAAGATGAAATGTAGGAGTGTGTATGAGTTTCTGAACTTCATTTTTGGAAACCAGGTTCATTTCTCTTGCTCCTCCATGTAGAGCACCGAGGGGCTGGGGGGGGGGGTGTTCGGGGCGCGGATCGGAAGGTAGACCCAGAGTCAGAGTTCTTCATCGCCATCCCTCAGGGGCCGTTTGCCTAAGAAGGCTCAACATCCAAATTGTTCTACTCTTAAGTGGGGCCTCATTTAAAAGTAAAAAAGGAAATGAATTCACTTCTGGTTTCTCTTTCAATGTCATCAGATCACACCGATTAGTGACAGGAGACAACCCTATTCTGACTTGTGTCTGAGTTGTCACACTGCTTGTCCTCATTAATGTCCGGGTCTGGGAAAGTGTTTGATCAAGGGGCAGGTGCCATGGGTGAAGTTCACCAAAAGAGGTCAGAGATGAATGTGAAATCCTTTCTAACCCCAAGTAATAGAACCCAGTCCAGGCTTTGTCCCGGGGCAGCTGCCCAAGTGGCTGGCCGTTGCCCACTTTCCATCCCTCGGCCTTTCTGGATGGCCGGTTCCCACAGCCGTCTCTCCCCGCCACTTCTAATCTTCAGGGCGCTTTTCCTCTTTTGCAGAAGCCACCACTTTGGGGTCTGATGACCCCGGCCTAGACATGAAGAGCTTTCTCCCACTCTCTGCTTGTTAGGACCTTACGCTTAAGACTTGAGCTCAGCAGAAACAGGACCAGGTTCTTCGCCACGTGGCCTTCCCCTGTCAAGGGTGCTGCTGGGCACGTCACTCAGCTGCTTGGAGTATTGCGTTTGGTCAGAGCTGCAGGTGGCCGTGGGCATGGTGGGTTTGCCAAAGTCATTTTTGCAAACCGAGCGTCCTATGAGGAAGACAGCTTCGATTTCTGTGCTTGATGGCAGTGATTTTGTAACAAATGGACATTAAGTCTCTTGTTTTCATGTTCTCAGTTTACTGTAATCATTTTCCAACAGCGGGGACAGAAGCATCTCGGATAAAAGGAGCCTCCTCTCATTCCCCACAAAAGTGTGTCACGGGCTGGGATGGCCTCAGACTTCCCATAAACTTGTCTTCAGGTTCGGGTCCTGTGGTGAACTGCGTCGCCCTTGACAGGGTGATGGGGGGTAACTTGGCAGAGGAGGGACCTTGGCAGCAAGCAGGCCCCGCGTGGCATCTCAGTGGCCTTCGCAGAATTGAAACTTGGTGTCTAGGTCACTGTCTGAGGTCACAGCAGAGAGGACAGGCCAAGGGAGCAGATGGAATTCGACTGTGGGCTGAGCTCACTTTGCGCAGGCCTGTCCGGAGTGTGGGTCAAGGAGCTAGTTAGGGGTTGAAGGCTTGCACTCCACGGGTCACTGCCCTGGAGCAGGCTCACTGTACATCATCACTCTGTGGTGAGCTCTGCTGACAGATGGAGAACATGGACTCTTAGGGCGTTCGTGTTGGAGTCTGGGGCAGGCATGTGGGCCAGACAGCACGCGAGGCAGCTGGGAAGAGCTGCACTCGGAGGAGGGCCGGGCGGCAAGCGGGGCGCGTGCTAGGGGTGCAGGGTCGGTGGGGGTAAGAAGGTAAGGCACATCTCCAGAGGTTGGCAGGTGGGAATCAGGCAGGTTATCCACAGGAGGCTCACAGGCGCTTAGGGTTCTGACACATAGGCGAGGCCAGTGGTGGGAGAACTTCGGCAGTAGAGGGAAGGAGACTTCCGTAGAGAGGAGGGCCGGGAGCCAGAAGCGCTCGGCGTTTCTGGCATGAGCAGCGTAGAAGCTGGATTGCTTCCTGGTTAAGGGCCTGGGCTCTGAGTTCAGACTTAGAGGTTTCATCCCGCCTCTAGCACTCCCTCACTCTGTGGCCTTGAAAAGTTGCTTTGCCTCTCTGGGCCTCAGTTTCCTGTAAAATGGAAATAATGAGTACCTGCTTTGCTGCCATGAGGACTAAATGAGAAGGCTTGTACAAAGCATTTAGAACAGTGCTTGGCATGTGGGTGATGGTGATTATTATTTAGTAATGAGGTCTTGGTTTGGCCTGAGGGGTGTCCTCTGGGCCTTGGACCTGCCTGCAGGTGGGATTCACATCTGGACACCAGGGCTGCTGCTTTGATTTTATATCGAATTCTGTAACCCACATACTTGCCCTGTTCGTGCGGCTGCAGCAAGCTGAGTCAGATGCGTCTCTCAGTTTAATCATCAGATTTCAGGCGGCATCTCCTCTTTCCGCTTTCTGCCTGGCCTCTGTTCCCTTTGATCTCTAAGTTGTTTATTTGTATTGTGTTTAGTCCCCAGCCTGCCTCAAGCCCTCCTTGAAAGAGACAGTTCTACATTTTGAATGGATAAATATAACTTTAGATCATACATTAAATCAGAGTAGCAATGTAAGGAGGTATGCCCTGCCTGCCCGTGTCCCTGCCCACTCCTCTTTACCTGAGATCAGTTGAGGCCTTAAGAAGGGTCAGTCCCTGGGAACCCCCCTCCCCAAACCCACTGCAGAGAAACCCAGATTTTCCTGGCTGTGAAGGTGCACTCTCAGGCCTCGTTGGGGATGGGTGAGGGGGTGGCTGGCAGAGGACAAAGACGATCTCTCATGAAGCACCGCTGTGTGCCTCTCATGAAGCATCTGTGTGCAGGTGCCTGATCCACTTTGGGCTGCTCCAGGAGGCTGCTGCTTGGCATAATTATCCCAGTTGTGGGATTGTAGAATTCTAGGGAGTTTATTCTGTAAGTCTGGAGGAGGGGTGTGGATCTGCCATCGAATCAGTTTGGACCAGCTCGTGGGCCATATGAAGGACCAGATGGAAGACCTTCCCCAGGACTTCCTTGTGCTCCTCAAACTTGCCAAGTCGTATGCCTCAGTCATCTCTCACCACAGTATTGCTGCATAACATACCACCCGAAACCCCACCGGCATGTGGCGGTAACAGTTATTCCTTCTCACGTAGCTTTGGGTTGGGTGAGGTCTGGCCAACCTAAGCTGCGTTCAGTGGGACTTGTCGACCTCACGCTGTGAGTTGGGTTTAGGTGTGTTCCGTGTGTCTCTGATCCCCCTTGGACCAGTGACCACCAAGGCATGTTTGTGTCATAGTGACACGCAGGAGTACAAGAGAGTGAGCTCAGTTGCACAAGCGCATTTCAAGCCTTTGCTCACATCATATCGGCTGACATCCCATCAGCCAATCCCAGGCCACACGGTCAATCCCAAGCCAAGGGACAGGGAGGCCCACCAGCAGGCTATGGCAGAGTGTAGCTATCTTATACTATTACTGGGAGTAAAGAATTGACACCAGTGACTCCGTCTACTTTGGGATGAATTTCATTCATTCACTCAGTAAGTATTTTTTGAAAGACTACAGTGTGCAGTCACTGTGCTGCCTCTGGGGATAGAGCAGTGAAGAAAACAGGCCTGGTTCTTGCCTTGTGGAACTTATATTCGAGTGAGGGAAACACACACACACACACACACACACACACACACACACACACACACACGAGCTACTTCTCTTGTTAATTTAATTACAGTTGTAATCATCACTACAAAGGATAAGTAAAGAGCCCTAGGGGGCATGTGCAAAAGGGCCTACCCTAGTCCAGGGAGGAAGAGGTGGTTGAGCTCAGAAATGAAGGGTAAGACTTAATCTGACAAAGGAGCCCTGATAAGATTTATGGCTGACTTCTCATCGGAGACCGTGGAAACCAGGAGGCAGTGGGATGACAAAGGGCTAACAGAAAAAGACCATCAACTAAGAATTCTGTATCCAGAGACAAATCTATCCTTCAGAAGTGAAAGAGAAATCAAGACATCCCAGATAAATCAAAACTGAATTTTGTTGCTATCAGCCATGCCCTACAGGAAATACTAAAGGGAGTCTTCAGGTTGAAATGAAAGGACACCAGACAGGGACTGAAATCCACATGAAGAAATCAGGATCACCTTTAAAGCTATAGATATATTTTGTTTGTAACTCTTTTCTTCTATCTGCATAGAGCAATAGTTATAAAACTGTGTTGACAGGGTAATAACATTTAAAAATGTAGTTTGTATAACAATAACAGCACAAAAGGGAGAGGAAACAGCTGTATTATAGCAGAGTTTTTATATGTTGTTGAAATTAATTTGGTATTAATCAGAGCCAGATTGTTTTAAGTTAAAATGTTAATTGTTATCTCCACTAAGAAAATAACCAAAAAAATGTGTAATAAAAGAGAATTAAAATGGTATGCTGGAAAATCCCTATTTTTTTTTAAAGATTTTATTTATTTATTTGAGAGAGAGAGTGAGAGAGAGCACACGAGAGGGGGGAGGGTCAGAGGGAGAAGCAGACTCCCCGCTGAGCAGGGAGCCTGACGCGGGACTCGATCCAGGGACTCGATCCAGGGACTCCAGGATCATGACCTGAGCCGAAGGCAGTCGCTCAACCAACTGAGCCACCCAGGCGCCCCTGGAAAATCCCTATTTAACATAAAAGAAGGCCCTAATGGAAGAATGTAGGAATAAAAAGACATGACATATAGAAAACAAAGAGCAAAACGGCATAAATCTTATAAGTAATTGCATTAAATGCAAATGGACTAAAAACTCCAATAAAAGACAGGGATTAACAGAATGGATAAACCCAACTCTATACTGTCTACAAGAAAGACACTTTAGATTTAAAGATACACGATATAAGTGGAAAGTAAAGGAGTAAAAAAGGTATACCTCACAAACGGTAACTAAAAGCGAGCTGAGGTGGCCACGCTGATAGTAGAGAAAATAAGACAAAAATAGTTACTAGAGACAAACAAGGGCATTTTGTAATGATGAAAGGGTTAACTGATCAGGAAAATATGTCGATTATATATGCACCTAACGACAGACCCCCCCAAAATGCTCAAAACAAAGACTAACAGAAATGAGAGGAGAAATAGACAATTCAACAATAATAGTTGGAGACTACAAGGTTCCACTTTCAGTGATAGAGGGACTGGGGCAGGCCGAATCTGCAAGGGAACACAAGACCTGAACAACACTGTCAACCAGGTAAGACGACAGATGTCCATACAGCACTCCTCCCAACAGAAGCATAGCCCACATTCTTCTCAAGGGCACATTAGAGTTTGCTCCAGGAGATGGTGTATCATGAAACAAGCCCCCTTAAATTTCAAAGGATCAAAATCCTACAAAGTATATTCTCTGCCTACAGTAGAGTGAAATTAGAAATCAGTAGCAAAGGGAATTTGGAAAGTTCACAAATATGTGGAAAGTAAACACACCTAAATAGCCAATGGGTCAAAGAAGTCACAAAAGAGATTTGAAAATACTTTGAGGTGTAAGAAAATGAAAATACGACATGCCCAAACTTATGGGATGCAGCTGACGCCGTGCTTAGGAGGAAATTTACAGTTATAAGTGCCTATATTAATGAAGAAGAAAGACCTCAAATTAATAATCTTCTATCTCAAGAAACTGGAAGAAGAGCAAACTAAATCGAGCAGAAGGAAAATAATAAAGATTACAGCACAGAAAAATGAAAGAATAGAAAAGGCCACCTATTACATGGCCCCATTTATATGAAATGTCCAGAATATGCAAATCCATAGAGAAAGCAAGGAGATTAGTGGTGGGGGGGTTGCCGAGAGGAGGGAGAATGGGGAGTGAGTGCTGGGGAGGGGGTGGGCTAGTGGGGAGGATTTTGGTTTTATCTTCAGGGCAGTAGGAAGCTCCTGGAGGATTGGCCTAAAGAGTGCCATTTTGGGGCTGCAGTTTGAAGAGCTCCCTGGGACCGTGGAGGAAAACGGATTGGAGAGGGTCAGCTGTGGGTTTGGGAAGGCCCCTGCATTTCAGAGACGTTATTGTTCAAGGTTCCCCCGCTAGATGGAGCCAGACCTCCCCCGGCCACTGATTTGAACCCCTCTGGGTGTTCTTCATCCATCCAGAGACTGGCTGAGGTCTCCTCGCTTAACATGTGGTAGGGGACAGGCCTCATATTCATCTGGCTAACTAGGGCTACCTGGTTGCAAACAGTAGCCATTGAACAAAAATGGGAATTTATTGCCAGGGTACTGGAGTATCTCACAGAAGGTCAGGCCCCTGGAAGGGCTGAATGAAGCCAATGGACCCGAGAGAAACCAAGAGTCCTCTCTCTGACTGGTGTTTGCTTCAGCCTCTTGTGGCCTCTTGTTTCCCTCACTGCACACCACCCTTCTCTTTCCTGGGTATCCACATGGGGAAAGTGGGCCCTCCATCTGCTCCTGGGTTTACGGCTTACCGTTCCAGAGAGCTGTTGAGACTCTTAGCCCATTTCCCAGATTTTCAAGTGGAAGGACTTCAACATTTACACTTGGGCTGGTTGTATCGCCAGAGGGTCAGCTGGTACTGAGGGGGCCAGTCACAGTGTAAAAGCTGCGCAGCTGGGCAGCTGCGGTAAGGCCAGGGAGGGGAAGGGACATCAGATGAGATGCAGGTTCCTTTACGGCAGGGTGTCGTGCCTCCCCCACCCCCACCCCCACTTTAGGTAACTCGCTGCCTAGGGCTGGTCTGCCCCCAGTGATAAACTACATGAGACCTTCTGTCACTTGAACTGGTTTGCAGACACAGCCCTTTGACTGTCCATCTCCCCTTCTCTTTTGGCCTTTACTTTCAGCCCTTGACTGGGCCGGGAACATTCCAGAATGTAGGATTAGTCTTACCACCTTTGTGAATTCTGTCTGTTCCCCCAGAAAAGAAAGACCTGACCGTGCCCTGCTGACAACTGTGTTGAAAAGGACCCCGGTTATTGTCATTGTCTTGTTTTCACCTGCTGTTTGAAACTCAGTGGCACTGACTCAGGTGCCTCAAAACCCTGGTGATTGTGGAATAAAGGGGCCTCTGATTGTGGACAGGAGGGGACAGGAAATGTGTGCGACGTCCAGTGGGAGATGTGCGTGAGGGTCGGCTGCCTGTGACCTCACACCCGCCCCCTGGTTTCCAGCCTCCACTCATGCTCTTTACCTGGCCTGCAGGTGATGCGTGGGGGCCTGGAGCCCCGGGCCCTTGGCGCCAGGGGGAGGTGGCGCCTGCCATTTCCAGTCCCAAGGACTGTGATGGACCTGGATGGCGCTTTTTCTCTGGCTGTGAGAAGCAGGGACTTGAAGTCCTTCAGTCAGACACGGCTCTCAGACATGGGGGGGGCGGACAAGGAAGGACTCTGCATGCAGATGTCGGCGCCAAAGGCTCAATTCTCTTTGAATTCCTGCAGCATTCATAGGAAGCCATGCGGTGTGGCGTTTTCTTGTTTATGGCTGGGTGCCGGTTGCCTAGAATGTTCTTTCCAATACTGATAACGATGCCTGTGCCATAAGCTGGGGCCTGCCGGTGAGTAGCAGTCAGGAACCTCTCCATTTAATTTCTGTTACAACCAAGCGAAGTAAGTAGGACAGATTGTTTTATATGCATTCAGTAGTTGGTAAAACCTCAGGTTGCCTGGCGAGGGGTGGGCTGGTGAGAGTAGTTTTTCTCCTGTAACTCTCATCGCTGCTGGTCTGAGCTGGGACGAAAAGCCTGGCCTCTCCTCTCTGATCCCGGACTGTGTTCACAGCAGGGCGCAGCGGTGATCTGAATGCGTTCATTCTTCCTGGTTTTCCCTGTTATCTCTCCGTCTCTCCCCATATGCCTGCATCTGGCTCCATGAAGGAATCGAGATATCCGCAAGAATATAGCTTTCTCTATAGATCTTGAATATAGACGACATGTAGAAATATGTATTTGTAATAGAAACGTAAAGTAGATATTAAATGTCAGACCTAGAAGAGGATGTTTTCTGTATACACGGATACATACGTGTGTGTGTGTGTGTGTGTGTGTGTGTGTGTAATTAAATAGAAACCCATAAAAGCAAGATCAGGAAAAATGTAGATTAACTGGAAGGTCAGAACCGGGGAGAGAGTTAGAAGGCATGCCCAGGCCATAGAGCAGTAGTACACAGTCGGCTACATCTGAACCACAAATTTAGCCCTGAACTCATGAGTGGTCAAAGCAGGAAAACAATATTATTTGCACGGTCCATGTGATCTCTAAGGAAAAGGATACCAGACGCCAAGGGCTTTTCCAGGCAATTAGGTCTGCAGGAAATTTCTTGCCTGCATCTATGGTACCCCGAGTGGCACAGAAAATATGGGACAGGGCGGCGTACTCCTGCTCCCACGGCAGACGTCACTGATCGGTCGTGGCCCTTGCCCAGGGAGGCCAGAGACAGCCTTACCATCCTTCTAGCATGTGCTCAGGGCCGCCGTCACCAGTGCTGTGCCCGCACCGGGCCTGAGGGTCTTCCCGGTCTCCCCAGCTACTGGGGAGGTACTGGGGGCCACGAGGCAGCCGAGAGCCGCAGGGGTGACAGAGGCGGGCCTGTCCCGCGTGCACTGCAGACATGCTTGCTGCAAAAGCCCTCAGGGTGCCCGCTGCGGTGACCCATCAGGATAAATGCGTTGGGAAGGACACAGGGACACACTAGCAGTGTCTGACTCGCTACAGCCACTCATTTGTTCCTCAGATGTTTAGCAAACACCCATGGTTTGCCTAGAAAGTGTGCCTGCCCACTGTCCGCTCCCTTCTGGTGCTGAGACACCCTCCTCGACTCTTCCTCCACCTCAGAGCTCATGAACCATGCGCTTTTCTCCCAGAGCCCCCGTCCCAACTGGTACTGATGCACTGATCTGTGTGGGTTTGCTTAGTGGCTCCGTTGGCCTCCAAGGCAGCAGGGACAGTGTGTGTCCTGCTCACGTGCGGTCCCAGCCCAGGTTTGGCACGTCGTAGGTGCCCAGTACATAACTGAGGCGTGGATGAGTGGAAGAACAAAGATGAAGCAGGTGCAGGCTTTGCCCGGTGGAAGTAAAGACACCAACGAAGACCAGCAGAAGGCAGCAGATGCTCAGCGCTGGGAGGGGGGCAGGGGACAGTGAGGATCTAAAAGATCTCAGGGGAGCAGACACTGCTTTCAGAGGGGACGGGGAGATCAAGGAAGGCTTCCCGGTGTGGCACCACTTGCTGGGTCTACAAGGATGAGGTGGAGGGGAGGGTCATCCGAGGCCCCGGTGGGGCGGGGGGCAGCAGCTGAAACGCAGAGGCAGGGCTGCGGGAGGGAAGGGCCAGGATTACTTTGGGGTGCTGTTAGGGCAGCGGCGGGGAGCCAGCTGCTGGAGCGGTGCCCACAGGCTTACTAGGGAGCAGAGGGGGTGGCCGCAGGTTTGTGGGTGGAGCAGGGATGGGGTGGGAGGGACCTCAGGCAGGCAGGGGCAGGCGGGAGGAGAGCTGGGGAAATCAGACCCAAGTCTGACCTGGGAGTGGTGGAGGCAGTACGTGGGGAGACCGGGAAGGCCTTTGTTCTTCAGTCTCGGTTTACATCCTGCTTCTCCCGCGCCTGTCAACCCTTGGGGACCACCCTCTGGCAGGCTCTGCCGCCCCACCCCCCACCCCAGGCCCCAGCTCAGCCCTGACCATGCCTGCTGCCCCTGCTGGCCTGGCCAGCTCTCCGGAGGGGCTTTGTGCAGCTAGTTCAGTGCATGACACTGTTGCCAACACATGTCCGATTTTATTTTACTTATTTCTTCTAAAGTTTTTTTTTAATTATTCATTTGAGAGAGAGCGTGTGAGTGAAAGCATGAGCAGGGGGGAGGGGCAGAGGGATAGGGAGAGGCAGCCGCTTAATGACTGAGCCACAGGCACCCCCCACATTTCCAATTTTATTTTATTTTATTTTATTTTTTTTAAAGATTTTATTTATTTATTTGAGAGAGAGAGAATGAGAGAGCATGAGAGGGAAGAGGGTCAGAGGGAGAAGCAGACTCCCTGCTGAGCAGGGAGCCCGATGCGGGACTCGATCCCAGGACTCCAGGATCATGACCTGAGCCGAAGGCAGTCGCTCAACCAACTGAGCCACCCAGGCGCCCCACATTTCCAATTTTAAAATAGAATATGTGTTGATCATATTTGTAGCATGTTTTCTTGAACATAGCTTTTTAAAATGCTTTTATTGGGGTGCCTGGGTGGCTCAGTCGTTAAGCGTCTGCCTTCGGCTCAAGTCATGATCCCAGGGTCCTGGGATCGAGCCCCACATCGGGCTCCCTGCTCAGCGGGAAGCCTGCTTCTCCCTCTCCCACTCCCCCTGCTTGTGCTCCCTCTCTCGCTGTGTCTCTGTCAAATAAATAAATAAAATCTTTAAAAAAATAAAAATAAAATGCTTTTATTTTCCAGGAACAGATTTATTGTCCTAATTTCCCTCCTCTTCAGCTTTTTAAGGTGTTTTTCAGTCACTTACATAGGGAACTTCTGTTTCCCATTTATATTAAGTATCAAATTACTCTCTTTCATGTACGAGTAGCACAGTTTCTCCCTTTCGGCCTCCTTCTTGAAAATCTTACGTATGGATTCATTTAACAGTTTGGTTGCTACTTTCACGTTCAAATCCGGTCGGCGAGGTTTTGACTGGAGAGTGAGGCGACGCGGCAGTGATGGGGCCTTTTTGCTTGGGACTTCTGCATCATAGGATGATGCTGGATTGAGAGAGGCCAGAGGATGCACATACTCCCCGCATGTCAGTGTGGAAGGTTCTTGAGTCAGCATGCAAGGTTTCCTTGCCATGTTCCTTCTGGTCACACTGGTCTGGAAGACCGGCAAACCTGGGGTGGTTGGGGGTGGACAGTGGAGCCCGAGTGTGGAGCCTGGCAGACGAGTCAGGGTCTGGGATGATCTGGAACAGCCTCCTGTATCCCTGGGGCATGAAGAGTGGGTGAACCTCCTGTAGTGGTTTGGGTGGATGCCAAGGGAACGGGTCACTCGTGGGGACAGATGGGAAGGCTGCTATACCATCCAGGGGCCATGGAGGAAGCCCACGGTGGAGGGAGCGCCCTCTGGGCATGTAGCTGCTGCAAAGGGCCCAAGTGGGCCTGGGAATGAGCACTGGGCATTTCAAAGGGAAGCAGCCACCGCCCTGGCGTCTCCAGGCCAGATTCCTGCTGGCACAGCCCTCCACAGGGGCAGGGAGCTCTGGAGCAGGAAGCTCCCTTATAGTGCGTTTCAGTTAACATGGCAAGCTCATGCAAATTAGTATATGTGTTTTCCGCTCATTCCCATTCCTGGAGAGGTGCCTTACTCAGGACTCTTGATTACAACTGACAAAGACCCAACTTAAGCTAGCTTGAGCAAAAAGGAGACTCTGTGGACCTGGTAACTTGGGAATCAAAGTAGTGATTCAGGCATGGCTGGATCCAGCGACTGACAGTGCCTTCTGGGTTATTTACCTCCATCTCTCAGCTCAGCTTGTTTTCATCCTCGGGCCAATGGCCTCCCAAGCCAACATTGTCCTCACAGCTTACCTCACAGGGAGAGAGTGGTGACCCTGGGGGAGGACCCACATGCCCGCCCAGTGCGGAGCCAGTCATTGTGCTCAGGGGCTGGGGATATTCTAGTGGGTTGACCCCAGCCACATACACCCTAAGGGGGGAATGTGGGGCCATGTAGTATCTGCCCCCCACCCTAACAAGGACTTGTGGGCATGATTTCCTTGGTCTGGAGGAGGACTCATTCTCAGAGATAGGAACGCTGGACAGACGAAACGTGTGGCCGGGCCAGCCTCTGTGTTTGCGCGGGCCCTCAGCTGTCTGGAGTCTGTGTGGTGGCGTGGGAGCATGTCTGTTGCTCTTGGGAGGAATATGCCTGCTTAGGCCTCTTCACATCCTCGGGTCTGGTTCATCCAAGCAGGCCTTCTTCAGGCAGCAAGCTGCTAGGGGTGCGTGGAGACCAACCTCTCGCCACTGTGTTTGTCCCAGGGCTTTGCCCAAGACTGGCTCTCGTCACGGACACCATTTCCCGTGGCCTTTGGGTCTCTGGTCCCGGGATTCACAGATCTGGCTCTCATGTCTGCATTTGGCCCTGACCCTGTTGAGGTTTGAATCTCCTTCCTGGATCTTGACTTGGCTCTAAGGCTTGGCTTGATTTTGGTGGCGCCGGTACTTCCCAGCTGGTGGTCCTGCCAGGGGAAGGGCAGGTGGCCGGGCTGGACCTGGCAAGGAGGTACCTGTCCTTCACTTTCCCTGACCTCAGCGCCCACCCTCAGGCTGAAGGACCAGCTGGCTCCCAGCATACCTGGGGATGTGGCGGCTGCTCTCCACAAACTCAGAGACGACTCTGTGCCATCCCCCTGTGTGATGCCGCCAGTGTCACACATCAGCGCTCCTCAGCATTGTTAGCTACGGGAGCTTTCCTTGAAATGAAACCTTCCCTGAAAGTCCAATAGAGGAAGCAGACAAGAGCCATGTTGCGCAGGGTTGGGTTGGAACACACTCACTGTATTACCTCCATCTTCCGTCAGCAGCCCTGGAGAGATGGTATGACACCCCCGGGCTCTTTGGAACCCTGTTTGAGAACCTCTTTGTGACCATGTTCATCCATCCCTTTCAGTGGCATCTGCTGTTTTCTTATCACGACAGACTTTTTTCTGTCGTTAACTTGTTTCCACTATGAAAGGTCAGAAGGGAGATCCTTGTCATCTTCCCACTTTAGGCGGGTGTCAGCGTGTAACGGTCCCCGGCTCCGCAGGGGCTTGCTCCGTTTCCTTGTCCTCCTCGAGCTACATTTGGGAGGCCATTCCACTTATGGCATTGGTCAAGTTATCTGTTCCTCAGTTTACCTTTTTTTTGGAGAACCACACCCATACTTATGAGATGCTGATGTCTCATGCATGACAACTATCTAGAATGAATTTTTTTTTTAAAGATTTTATTTGTTTATTTGACAGAGCACAAGCAGGGGGAGCAGCAGCAGGAGAGGGAGAAGCAGACTCCCCACTGAGCAGGGGGCCCGACATGGGGCTCCATCCCAGGACCCCGCGATCATGACCTGAGCCGAAGGCAGCCGCTTAACGACTGAGCCACCCAGGCGCCCCTAGAATGAATATTTTTTTTATACCTTTCCATGAAAGGTACCCCTTCTAACAAAAAAATCCTTGAAATTCATAAAAGTGACCAGACTACAAAAATAATACCAAAAAGATTATAAACATTCCCAAAGGAGGCCTCCCTCTACTGGGAAGTCTGTTCAGTTGTAGAAAAGACTGTGTTGTCAGGGAAATTGGTCACCAGCACATTGGCCGTGGGCTGCCTTTGTCCAGGCTTCAGTCCACCAGGGAGAATCCAGGCCTTGGTTTGGCTCCAGCTGAGGCCTCCCCGTGGCTGCCACTTATTGACTTAAGTCTGAGTGATTCAGATCTTCCTCAGGGTCGCCCCTGACAACACGTGGTGGGAGTGAGAGTGACCTCCTGTCTGGGGTGCCACCACCAGGCCCGGCGAAGCCCCTCGGTTCCTGGTAGGTGTTTCGGGGTCTCCGGCTCTGAGGGGACAGGAAGAAGACTTTTATTTTTATATTTCCTGGAGCCAAGGGCTCAGCTCATACAGGGGTTTTCACAGAACTCTTGCTAAGTCCCAGGGCAGGGTGTGTGTGTCTGGGCCTCTAGAGTGTGGGTTAATGGTTAATTGGAGACTTGCTTTTCCGGGTTGGGGCTGCCCAGGTCCTGCTGCTCTGGGGGAAGAGGCAGCAAGGGTTCCCACCACTCAACCCAGTGGCGCTGCTGTGACAGTCCCAGTCTGTACCATTGTCCGAGAGACCCAGCGGACAGCGACTGATTTGGGGTGGTGGGCCGAGAGGATGTGTGTTTTGGTAGAAAGTTGAGCAGCAGCAGGCCTGGGGCCGGGCAGAGAATGGGACCCATTACTACGACTGAGCTAACTGGAAACTTTCGGTTTGATAAAATATTTTTATTGCACATCATGCTGTCCATAGGCACCAGGAAAGAGGCGGCGGGATCTTTGCCCCCGGAAGTGCTCACGTTTCAGGTCAACCAGGACAAGCCTAGAACAAGTCCCCAGATAACCGTGTGACAGGGCCAGAAAAACCAAGGGCCACGAGAGGCAAAAATAAACTGCCAAGGCAGCATTTCTTAGGGTGTGATTTTAAGTATACAGTAATATTAAGTATGTTATACAGATGAGCATTTAAAACACTTGATGAATTATGTATTTATTTTCACGTCTGTTAGAATATACCTTTGTTTTCTTCAGTTGCCTTCTGTTTATGGCAAATGATATAGTTTCCTTTTTCTTTTTAAGATTTATTTATTTATTTTAGAGAGAGAGCATGTGTGCGCAAGTTGAGGGGAGGGCCAGAGGGAGAAGGAGAGAGAGAATCTAAGCAGACTCCACCCACGCTCGGCTCAGAGCTCGGTCCCACGACCCTGAGATCACGACCTGAGCCGAAATCAAGAGTCGGACACTCAACCGACTGAGCCATGCAGGTGCCCTGATACGGTTTTCTATCTATGGCGGAGATACAGAGTTCCCTTTGAAAATAAGTGTAAGTGAAAGAGTGAGTTGATTTTAAGGAAAATACTAAGTAAAGACTAGCATGGAGGCGCCACGTGGGGAGAGCAGGTGGCATGAAATGCCTGAGCTTTGGGAACAGGGTGCGAGAAGGATTCGGAGGCCAGGAAGAGAAAGGGCTTTCAGGGGAGTCAGGTGGGGTGGTGGAGGAATAGGATCCAGCTAGGACGAATCCGTACTCACAGGTCCAGAAATGTGTGTGCACATCTGGGTAGAATTCATTTCATTATGAGCCCTGTGGGGACTGGAGGGTGGGTTTGGATTATACTGGAGAGAACTATAAATCCCAGGGTGCAGTCTCTGAACTTCATTCAGGAGGCAGTGGGAGACATTGAAGGTGCTTTTGGAGGAGAGTGGTTCATGACTGCCCTTGAAGAGACTCACTTATAGTAGGTACCAGAACTAGAGGTAGTATGACCAGTCAGGGACCTAAGTAAAGAGAGCGTAAGAGGCCAAACTAGGGCCATGGCTGAGGGCAAGCTGCCCAGCTCCCCAGCTTGTCTGCTGCTGTTTCTGGCCAGCAGCCTGGAGAGGCTGGAGAAGGGCAGGTGTAGGGTGGACAAACCAAGGCTTGGTCTCTGGGGGGTGGGGCGGGGTGGGGCAGTGGGAGCCAGGCAAAGGTGCAGGGCAGCAGTCGTGCACAGGGAGGCCTGGAAGGGAGGGTTCTGCCCACCCCTCCCAGTTGGTCCCAGTGACCTCTTCTTGCTCTCTCCTGGCTGAGCATGGAATGTTCTGGAGGAAACGGGTGGGGACAGCTGAAGGAAGCTCCTCTCCAGCCAGAGCACTGGGTTCCTGCAGGAGAAGGAAGCCCGGGCTTTCCTGCCCTCCAGCTAGGCCCAGGCAGCCTGGCTGACAGCCCCAGGCAAGGATTTCATTCATCAGCAGAGCCTGCAGTCATCTGGGCCAATTGTCTTATTTAACTCTCCCATATCTTCCTTCTAGTGCAGAGAAGTTCACCAGGAGTTCAGAGACCAGCTTGGTTTAAAAAGCAAGGGTTTTTGTTTTCCCCCTTGAGGACCCACTATGTTCCAGGCACTGTGTTTGGAATTTTGACTCTGTTAATCAGAGTTCATCCCGAGCAAAACCTGTTGAGGAAAGGATTATTACCTCCTTGGTACGAAGGAGGGAACAGAGTGTGGGGAAACTGAGCTCGTCCCCAATTACACAGGCCGTTGACTGCAGAGCCTGCTTCCATACACTTGCCGGTGTTGTCTGTAGGAGTGAGACTGTGGACAGGGTCCGTAACTTGGGAGAAGCCGGTCATTGTCTGTGGTGGGGGCAGCGGCATGCTGGGTGCATCTGAAATCCAAGGGCGCTGCTGTGGGGATTTTGTGAGTTACGATACAGCGAAGGTGACATACAGGTATTAGCTGCTGCTACTATGATTACAGAAAACTGGAGTTTATGTAATCCCGAACATCAGTTTTGCTGGGAGACATTTTGGGGACAGTATCACTTAGGGTGAGGGAGAAACATTGTTTTAATTTTAAAATAATGAATATATATGGCCTAGCATGGGGATTTGACATCAGAGATGGTTCACCTTTGGGCTGGCCGTTCCTGGCCACACTCCCTGACCTTGGATGGCAGGGGATGGCAGGGCATGGCAGGGGCCTGGCGGGGGGGGGGGGGGGGATGGTCTGTGTTCATTTTCCTCTATCATTAGCCTTACTTAGGTGAAAGCCTGAGAATCAAGGCACACTTTGCTGTTTTCATGGGCTCCTAGGAGGTCCCAGGATCTCACCTGCTCTGAGTTGGTGCCCGGGAGCTGCATGTCCTAAATGCCTGTGATCTTAAGTAGCTATCCTCTGAATGAGTTTCCAGCTCTGAAATTCAGAGAGGCCTCTTGCTTTCTGGCAGTCCTACCAGGATGACCCTCTTCCTGGAATGCCCGCCTCATGTGTGCCAAGTCCCTGCTTTTTGCTTTCAGCTCTCCACCAGACTCTTCTCTCTGAGGCCCTCCGGGATTACCGCAGAGAACAACTCTAACTGCGCCTGCTCTTTGCTCTCACTGTTCTTTGTGCCGCCCCAGCATTTATTAGAGTCATTGTCTGATTCACCCGGGATTCATCCTGCTCACGTGCAGCCCCGCACTGGGTATTTGCAGCGAACAAAACAGAGGTGGCCCCTCTCCCCAGGGATCTTACAGAGATTAACAAACAAACAAAGAAATGCACAGGTTCAAATTTTGATACAGGCGGCGAAGAAAAAGAATTGGGAGCTAGCATCTGTCAACCTTGCAAGCTTCTGCAATAGGCTGTGTCCCCATGTGGTGGGGACGCAGAAGACGTTCGTGGAATAAAGGCACGAACGGTACGCGATTGATTTCCTTGTTTGTGTTCGGGGATGATATCAAATCATTAACTGACACAAAAACATTCCGAAGGGGCCGACATGTTCTACAAATTTAATTTTAATCCTAGTAGCAGTATTGCAAGATTCTTTCCCACTGATGAAGATCGGGGTGTAGTATTTTTTTTTTCTCTATAGAAGAAAATTAAAATTTTTTCCCATTGCATTAGTAGCATTTGACTTTAACGGTTTTTTAAGTTTTCAGAAAAAATTGAACGAAGCCAACGGAGGGTTCACACATATCCCCTTACTGCCCCCAGTTCCCCATTATTAACCTCTTGCATTGATGTGGTACATTTGTTACAATTGATGAGCTGGTATTGATACATAATTTTTTTTTTTGATACATAATTCTTAACTATAAGTCTATGCTTTACATTTAGGGGTCACTCTTGGTGTTGTATCTTGGGTTTGGACAAATGTAGAATGACACATGTGAGTGCATCCACCATTACAGTGTCCTATAATAGTTTCACTGCCCTAAAAATCCCCTATGTTCTACCTGTTCATCCTTTCTTCTCTCCCTGAAGACCTCTGATCTTTTTACTGACTCCATACCTTTGCCTTTTCCAGAATGTCATAGAGTTGGAATCATACAGCATGTAGCCTTTTCAGATTGGCTTCTTTCATTTAGCAGTATGCTTTTAAGTTTCGCCCATGTCTTTTCATGGTTTAAGCTCATTTTTATTACTGAATTTTATTCCACTGTATGGATGTACCACAGTGTATTTATCCGTTCACCTATTGAAGGACATGTCAGTTGCTCCCAAGTCTGGGCAATAATGAATAAAACGGGTATAAATATTAGTGTGCCATTTTGTGTGTGGATATACGTTTTCATTTCTTTGGGTAAATACCAAGGAATGTAATAGCGGAGTCATATGGTAAGAGTATATTGAGTTTTGTAAAGTATAGCCTTCCAAGAAACTGGACAATTTTGCAGTGAATAAGAGTTCCTGGGGCACCAGGTGGCTCAGTCAGTTAAGCACCCGACTCTTGATTTTGGCTCAGGTCATGATCTCAGGGTTGTGAGATCGAGCCCCGTATCAGGCGCTGCCCTCAGCGCGGAGTCGGCTTGCCCCTCTCCCTCTGCTCCTCCCCCTGCTCCTGTGTATGCGCGCTCTCAAGTAAATAAATAAAATCTTAAAAAAAAAAAAGTTCCTGTCACACTGCATCCTTGTCAGCATTTGGTGGTGTCAGTGTTCTGGATTTTGGCCATTTTAATAGGTGTGTAGTGGTATCTCATTGTCTTAATTTGTGATTCCTTAAGGACATGATGTTGAGCATCTTTTCTTATGCCAATATTTGCCATTTGTGTATCTTCTTTGATGAGATGTCTGTTCAGATCTTTTGCCCATTTTTTAACTGGGTTGTTTTCTTATTGTGGAAAAAAATAGTGTTCCCCCTTTGGAATTTTATTCATCGTCTGGCTTATCTGAAAGGATAAAGAAAAAAGACTGTGTGTGTATGTGGGGGTGGTTGACCCCAAAACTCATACAGTTCTGTTTAGTGTTGAGCAGTTGGGATACCCTTGAAATTAAGAGCTTAGGCTTAGAGTTCAAATCCTGGGCTTTGCCTCTTACTGACTGTGTGACATTGGGTAAATCATTTGTCTTTATGAGCCTTAGTTTGCTCACCTGTAAAATGGGCATGTTAAAACCTGCTATGAGGGACACCTGGGTGGCTCAGTCGGTTGTGCTTCTGACTCTTGATTTCGGCTCAAGTCATGATCTCAGGGTCGTGGGATCGAGCCCCACGTCAGACTCCGTGCTCAGCATGGAGTTTGCTTGCCCCTCCCCCTCCACTGTGTGAGCGTGTGCACATGCTGTCCCGCTCTCTCAAATAAATAAATAAATAAAATCTTTAAAAAAACCCTGCTATGGAAAAAAAAAGGAGATGATTCTCTAAAGCACTTGGTACCAAGCTTGACAAATAAGTAAATATTCAATAAATAGTGGTTCTTCTAATAGATAATTAATATGCATACCTTTCACTTCTCCTGTGTGACATTTTGTTTCCCCTGTGCCCTAGTCTTTGAGACCCCAGAGCCCACTAGAATCCCATTTATCTTTCCCGAACAGTTAGGGTGTGTGTGCATATGGGGCGCATGCCCCAGCAGGCACCCACTTCTCGGCCTCAGCCCTTCCCTGGCTGCCTCACTTCCCTGTTCCAAGCCCCAGACTTGTTGCACTCACTTCCTGGTCACCCCTTATACGGGCCATGTTCCCTGAACTGCTGTTTCTCCAAGCCTGGCTACAGTGTAGACACCCCAGGTGCTCCTCATTCTGACTTCTCGGAGGACGAATCCCAGGTCTGTCTTGTCTGAGCGAGTTCCTGCTGTTGGCAGTGAGAAGTCAGGTGAGATGGGAAAGTGAGCAGGTTGATGTAGGCGTCCCAGCGGTGACACCTGGCGGGCTCCTGGCTCTGTTAGACATGGGCGTTGGAGTTGGCTCCTCATACGGCCTCACCAGTGGGGCCCTACAGGTCTCTTGGGAAGGCAGTATGGCCTTTCCCCTCATGCTGGTTTCTCTTCCCAGGAGATAGACTTTCTGCTCCCCAGGCCTCTGCCCTGCCCAGAAATGACACCCTCCGGGCATTTCCCACAAAACTGAATGGAAGGCCCAGAAACCATCTACCTTCTGAGGTTCTTTGTACAGAGGTCAGATAAGTGGCAACACTGGCTACAGGCAGAGGGCAAATTCTGTGGAACGCTGCTCCTTCCTGCCAGGGGAGCACAGTTCAGTGGTTGCGATTGTGGTGGGGAGGGCAGATGTATTATTCTATTATGAAGTGACCTCCTTCGGTCTTTGAGAGAGTTGAGTTAATACATGTAAAATGAACAGAACTCACACATGGTCAGGGTTTTGTGTGTGTGTTTTTTTTTTAAAGATTCATTTATTTATTTTAGAGAGAGAGAGAGTGAGCCAGCAAGGGAAGGGGGCAGAGGGAGAGAAAGAACCCTATTTTAGTATATGTGCTGCCGAAGCGAGCACAGGAGAGAAAGAACCCTAAAGCAGACTCTCTGCTGAGTGGGGAACCCCACAGAGGGGCTCGATTGCAGGACCCTGAGGTCATGCCCTGAGCTGAAATCAAGAGTTGGACGCTTAACCGACTCCGCCACCCAGGCGCCCTTGGTCAGTGTTGAATGAGGATGTCAGCAGGTATCATCATCATCCGTTCAGACCCCTTCCCTGGAGTGCCCCACTTCTCCCCTGACCCACCTCCCACTCTCTGCCCCAGACTGCTCCAGGTCCCTCAGTTGAGCTTAGGCACTTGAAGGTGCATGTCGGAAGATGGCGGTCCTCCACCCAAAGGAAGGACCTGTTCAGGTTCCTTGATGCCCCCTACCTGTGCTCTGTGGGGTACCGGAAATTGCAAGGCTGCTAATAGGGGCGGTGGCAGTGTTGGTGAGGGTGATGGCAGTGGAGGAGTTGGTCTAGTGATGGCCATGAGGGCCGCCCTTGCCGAGAGCGCACAGCGTCACGGGTCCCGTGCTGGATGTCTTATCCGCACTATCTGAATCAGGGCTTCTCCAACTTGCGCTCTGACCTTTTCAGCTGGATGATTTCATCTTGATGGGGGCTGGACTGTGCCTTGTAGGGTGTTTAGCAGCATCGTGGCTTCTCCCCACTGGGCTGTAGCCAGTGGCACCCACCCTCCCCCTGCCCCGCCTTGTCTCCAGAACGCGCCAGATGTCCCCTGGGAGACAAAATCACCCTGATTCAGAACCACTGATCTAATTTATTCTTCTCAACAGCCCCAGGAGGCAGCTCCTCATTTTACAGATGAGGCCGCTAAGGCCTGGAGAAATGAAGGAGCTGTCCAAGGTCACCGAGCTAATAATTCACAGAGCAGAATGCAAACCGGACACCTGATCCGAAGTAGAGACTTATAACCGCTGCCCTTTTTTACTCCGCAGCAAAGGCGAATTCATGTGCCCCTTGGCAGGACCACCTGGGGTACGGGACCAGGTTGGGGCCTGCGTGGTCAGCCTGGGCATCCGTTGCCAAATTCATTTGGAGCTAATAGATACAGTGGGGCTGCTGCCCATTTCTGACTCGGTTTGGCCCCAAAGAGCGGAATGTATTTATGTGGAGACTGTCTCCATGGGCCCCAGGCCTCTGCCGTGGCAGGGAAGTCCCACTGCTTCTCCTTCCTCCGGGCAGTCCTGTCACTGGCAGACACCTGTGTGGAGGAGGAGCACGCGTGGGTGTAGTTTTCAGCAAATGGGGCTTCCTATACTTGTTGTCTGCTTTCTCTCACCGAGGCTGTGAATCTGGGTTTACGGGTTGAGTGCCCAAAATACTCATTTGTAATTTTTCCTTTCCTTTTTTTTTTTTAACAGTAATTTACTACAAAACATTTTAAACGTAAAGCAGAGTTGAAAGACTTTTACAGTGAAGTCTGACATGCCCACCACTTAGATTCTATTATTAATATTTTACTGCTCTTCTGTTTCCCTTTTCTGGAACTCGGGTCAGCGTTGTCTCTGCGTGGTGGGTCAGTGAGCACACTGTGAATTTTCCATGAGGAGAATACATTAATAGCATAGACAGTGGTAATGAGACAAAGATGGTCTTCATTAACCAGGTTGTTGGAGGAGTTCAGGGCCATGGATGACCCTACTCACTGTTAAAGCAAAACTAGTTTAAACAAGTTACTAAATAGATTGGAATGTTATTTAAAAATGCCATCCAGGGGTGCCTGGGTGGCTCAGGTCATGGTGCCAGGGTCCTGCGGTCGAGCCCCCCATTGGGCTCCCTGCTCAGTGGGGAGTCTGCTTCTCCCTCTCCCTCTGCCCTGCCCCCCCCCAGCTTGCACTCTCTCTCTCTCTCTCTCAAGTAAATAAATAAAAAATCTTTATAAATAAATAAAATGTCACCTAGTATTTAATCCATGTTATCTTAAAGTATAGAAATAATACAGGTGTAATAGTTTCAGACAATGAAAGTCATATAAATTGCCTGACACAGAGATAATTATTGTCCTCTCTTCTTTTTGTGGAGCCCTCCTTTGTCTCAAAAATAAGCAAAGAGGGGCACCTGGGTGGCTCAGATGGCTAAGCGTCTGCCTTCGGCTTAGGTCATGATCCCAGCGTCCTGGGATTGAGCCCCCTGTTGGGCTCCCTGCTCAGTGGGGAGCCTGCTTCTCTCTCTCCCTCTGCTCCTGCTTGTGCTCTCTCTCTCTCTCTGTGCCAAATAAATAAAAAAAATCTTAAAAAAAAAAAAAAAGAAAAAAATAAGCAAAGAGCCTGGCAGACACTCCTTTGTTTAACTCCTGCTCCCTTCAGCCCAGATCCCTAGGGCAAGGGGACCAAAGTCACATCTTGAGATTCCCCCTGCCCCTTTCATGAGTGGGCCTCAGCTACTGCTTCAGGCCTGTTCCCCCAGAAGGCACCGTCCTGTGAAGCCACATCACACCACATATCCCTTGGTATAAGTGATTCTAAACAATAGACACCCTAATACAAAGTTGTTTTTTATTTAAGTAATCTCTACACCCAACGTGGGGCTTGAACTCATGACCCCAAGATCAAGAATCACATGTTCTTCTGACTGACCCAGCCAGGTACCCCCAAAGTTGTTGTTGTTTTAAGATGTTATTTATTTATTAGAGAGAGGGAGAGAGAGGGAGAAGCAGACTCCCCGCTGAGCAGAGAGCCCAACATGGGACCCGATCCCAGGACTCAGATCATGACCCGAGCCGAAGGCAGATGCCCAGCCAAGTGAGCCACCCAGGCGCCCCCCCCAAGTTGATTTTTAATTATGAACAGTTTAAAAGCTTTTTATTTTTTTTTTATTTTTTTTAAAGATTTTATTTATTTATTTGAGAGAGAGAGAATGAGAGAGAGAGAGCACGAGAGAAGGAAGAGGGTCAGAGGGAGAAGCAGACTCCCTGCTGAGCAGGGAGCCCGATGTGGGACTCGATCCCGGGACTCCAGGATCATGACCTGAGCCGAAGGCAGTCGCTTAACCAACTGAGCCACCCAGGCACCCTTAAAAGCTTTTTATTTTGAAATAATTTAAACTCATATAAAATTTGCAAAAATGGTTCAGAGAGTTCCTGTGTCCCCTTTACCCTGCTTACATAACAATATGACCACTCATTCATTTTTTCCTTATCTCTCATGATGGTCACATTTTTTAAGAGCACTAGTCAGTTACTTTATAGAATGTCCCTCAGTTTGGGTTTGTCTGGTATGTTCTTGTGATTCATTTGGGGCTAGGCACTTCTGGTAAGAATCTCAGAGGGATAGGTCTTTCTTAGTGCATTGTATCAGGGGGTAAATGATGTCTAAATGTCTTATCACTGGTAGTATTAGTCTTGATCACTTGGTTCAGGTAGTATCTGCTAGTTTCTGCCCTGTAAAGTTACTGTTTTTTCTTTTATAATCAACAAATATTCTAAGGAGATACTTTGGGACTATGCAGATACCCTGTTTGTCCTTAAATTTTTGCCTCCTAATTTTGGGATCCATCTACAGATCTTCCCTGTAACAGTTATTACTGAGATGTTTTAATGGTGATTCTTTGGTTTCCTTAATTCCTTCTACTTTTTTTTTTAAAGATTTTATTTATTTGACAGAGAGAGACCCAGCGAGAGAAGGAACAGAAGCAGGGGGAGTGGGAGAGGGAGAAGCAGGCCTCCCGCTGAGCAGGGAGCCTGATGCGGGGCTCGATCCCAGGACCCTGGGACCATGACCCGAGCCGAAGGCAGACGCTTAACGACTGAGCCACCCAGGCATCCGTTCCTTCTACATTTTTAATTGGAACGCTTCTGCAAGGAAGAATTGCCCTCTCTTTATTTACTCAATTATTTATATAAAGACTCATAGATATTTATCTTATGGGTTATATAATCCGATGCTAGTGTTATTTATTTTGTTGCCCCAATCAGTCTAGCTTTAACCCTTGGGAGCTCACCATGAAAGTTTTTATTGTGAAGGTTTTCAACCATTGCAGAAAAGCCGGACAAATAGTACTAAGAAGACCTGTCATCCCTCCACCGAGATTCAGTAATCCTTAGCATTTGACCATATTTGCTTTCTGTCTCTCTCTTTCTCTCCCCTGCCCCCGTCCTGCAGTGTTTTCACAAATGCACCATCTGTTGTGTTTTTTTTTTTTTTTGTGAGGTTAATTTACAGTTAATCTGGCCCCAGACCATCAGGGGTTGATGTTAAAATATAAGCGGCCAGCTCTTTGCCCTCCGGGGACTGTGTACCTGGCTGTCTTGTTCAGACCCCACCCAGTTCATTCTTTACTGTGCCCCATGATTTTTTATACAGCTGTATTGAGATATAATTCACATACCATACAGGTCAGCCATTTAAAATGTGCAGTTCAGTGGGGTTTAGTACATTCACAGATGGGTCAGCCACACAATAGCCAGTTTTTGAACATTTTCATCACTGCAAAGGTAAACCCCATATGCTGTCACTCTTACTTGCCCTCTTGCCCCATAAGCCCTAGGCAACCACCAGGCCACTTCCTGTCTCTATAGATTTGCCTGTTTTGGACATTGCACATAAAGGTAGTCATATACAATTTGTGGCTAGCTACTTTTGGCATCACGTTTTCAAGGTTCTTCCATGTTGTAGCATGAGTAGGGACTTTGTTCCTTTTTATGGCCAATATTCCACTGTACAGTTTTGCCATATTTTGTTTATCTGCTCAAGAGTTGACGGACACTGGGTTGTTTCCATAGCCTTTTGGCTGTTATGGACGGTGCTGCTATGCACATCTGTGTACATGTTTGTTTGTTTTTTTAATATTTTATTTCTTTGACGGAGAGAGAGAGAGACACAGCGAGAAAGGGAACAGAAGCAGGGGGAGTGGGAGAGGGAGAAGCAGGCTTCCCGTGGAGCAGGGAGCCCGATGTGGGACTCGATCCCAGGACCCTGGGATCATGACCTGAGCCAAAGGCAGACGCTTAACGACTAAGCCACCCAGGCGCCCCTGTGTACACGTTTTTGATAGAACACCTGTTTTCAGTTCTTTGGGGAAACATACCTAGCAATGGAATGACTCAACAGTCATATGGTAATTCTATATTTAACTTTTTTTTGTTTTTTTTTAAGATTTTATTTTTAAGTAATCTGTATACCCAACATGGGGCTCGAACTCACAACCCCGAGATCAAGAGCCGGCACGCTCTGCTGACAGAGCCAGCCAGGCGCCCCTCTACCTTTGACTTTTTGAGGACCTGGCAAACTCTTTTCCACAGTGGCTGCAACATTTTACATTCCCACCAGCAGTGTAAGAGGGCTCCAATTTCTCCACATCCTCACCGACACTCCTAATTTTCCATTTAAAAAATATTCGCCATCCTGGTAGGTGTGAAGCGACATCTCATTGTGGTTTTGGTTTGCATTTCCCCGATGGCTGATGGTGTCAGATATCTTTTTATGTGCTTTTGGGCATGTGTACCTCTGCCTTGGAGAAATGTCTGTGTAAGTCCTTTGCCCATTTTTTAATTGTCTTTTATTGTTGAGCTGGAAGAGCTCTTTACTCGTTATGAACACTAGACTGTTATCAGATATAGGATTCGCAAATATTTTCTCCCATTCTGTGGTTCATCTTTTCACCTTCTTGAGAGTGTCCTTTGGTGCACTGAAGTTTTTAATGTCGATGAAGACCAAATTATCTCGTTTGGTTTTTTTTCCTTTTGTTGTCCATGCTTTTGGTGTCATATCTAAGAAACCACTTCTGAGTTTGAGATTGTAAAGATCTAACCCTATATTTTCTTCTAAGAGTTTTACAGTTTTAGATCTTCGATCCATTTAGTTAAAACTTTTAAGTGGCATGAGGTGAGGGTCCAACTTCATACTTTTGCACATGGCTACCAAGTTGTGATGGCAACATTGAAAGGAGTCTCGTTTCCCCATTGTATGGTCTTGACACCCTTGTCAGGGGTGTCAAAATCAGTTGATCATAGATGTATGGGTTTATTCCTGGACTCTCAGTTCTATTCCAGTGCACGTTTGGAGCATTGTCCAGGCACGAGGCTCGTCCTGCTCCCAGGGAGCATCTGATCTGATAGGAAAGGTCAGACATATTCATAAGCCATCAGAAATCATCAAGTACTGGGAAGGGGTAAAAAGTAAGTATGTATGAAGATGTCAGTTGTTTCAGGCTGGGCAGTGGGTGTGGAGTGGGGAGCAGCAAGAGGACTGCCTGAAGGAGGTGTGCGCTCAGACATGGGGGGTAATGCCAAGTGTTTCTGCGTGTCTGGAGACAAATTTGGCAAGGTGGGGTAGAGCCTGTGGATGGTCATGAACTTCCAGGTGAAGATGTTGGGCTTGATTTGGAAGTGTCTGAGTAGAGCCAGGCCTTTGCCGGGCCCATCTGATGGCAGGGTAGACTGCTTCTGGGCAGGGGAGCCTGGAGGCAGGTGAATCACTTAGGATGATAGGGTGACTGAGGTCTGGGTGAGCACCTGGGTCAGGCAGTGGGAATGGTGGGGAGCAGGGGCTGTCAGAGACCTATAGCTTCGTGCCTCACTAGTCTGTGCGCTCTGGGGCAGGGCAGAGCAGTGTGCAAGTGCTGCCGTGACCCACGGAACCCCGAGCCTTCTCAGAACTATTTGGCCAGTTTCTGCACGTCTCAGTTTCTGTGAACTCCTGGCACACTCCCTCGTGCTGGGAGCACGGGAGATGGATGCAGACTACCCCTGGTCTGTCGCTTTCATTAGCTGCCACGTGCCATAGCCAGGGCTCCAGAGGGGACAGAGAAGGTGACTGAAAGAGCCAGGGGCCAGATGGGTGGCCTAGAGGCCATACCTTTCAAGCGTCAGGTCTCAGCTCCTTCTCTGGAAGGGGATGACAGTCAAGCCCTCCCCTTGGGATTGTGATGAGCTTCAGGAGGTCAGCCCGGGGTAAGTACCTGCAGGTAAGTGGTGCCCCGTAAAGCTGGCTGCTTTCTCTCTCCCGTCGGATAGTTCAGGGCCAGGCTGGGCATTTGCAGATCCATTTTAATTTTTTTTTTTTTAAAGATTTTGTTTATTTGAGAGAGAGAGCATGAGAGGGGGGGAGGGTCAGAGGGAGAAGCAGGCTCCCCGCTGAGCAGGGAGCCCGATGTGGGACTCAATCCCGGGACTCCAGGATCATGACCTGAGCCAAAGGCAGTCGCTTAACCAACTGAGCCACCCAGGCGCCCCCAGATCCATTTTAATTTGTAGGCTGCTCCTGAAATCCTCCAGGACTACAGCAAGATGCTAGTGGTCCTGCCTGGCCTTTCTCCTGCTCATCCCCTCTGTGCCCCGCCATGTGCTGGGCGTGCTCCCCTCTCTCATGCCTGAGTCCTTGGCTGTCCTCCCCGTGGGCATTCAGGATGGGCACTCCCATTTGTTTGGGGTCTTCGCCTCTACCAGGGGAATGGGGCACACAGAGAAGTTGACAGGTGACCCCTGGCAGTGCAGTACTTAACCTTGGAATTGGAACAGAAACGTCTGTTTGTGTTTCCATGAATGAGAGGGGACAGCTGGCTGGCCAATAGCAGGCTAGGTCGGCTGGGGATTGCCTTGGCTGCTGGCTTTAAGCAAATAGCCAGGGCCAGGGTTCCCGCCCAGGCTCTGGCGAAGTGGGCGGAAGAAGAATGCAGAAGTACCTGGCAGAGCCTGAGAAGAACCCCTGAGAGCCGGTGTCTTGGCGGGGCTGTGCGGAGGCCGCTGGGGGTGGCAGCCGTGCCGAAGCTGCTCCTAAAATCCCCTGTCGGCATACCCGAAGATTGGGACTGTACCACGCAGGTGAGAAAGGGTGCACCTGCTTTCCTTCCAGAGGTTTCTCTGCTTCATGGAGAAGTTTCTGCTGGGATCCTCCAACGATGACTCCCAGGTGTGAACTAAACTCAGATTTCCTTTGCAGAAATTGTTTGCTTATGACTTTTCAGACACACACATATTGTGTACAGGGAAGCAGGCTTGTCTTTCTGCACTGAAAGACAAGCAGCACTCACACCCCTTACCGTGTACCCCAAGCCAGGTGCCTGGCAGCCCTGGGAGGACTGGGGCATTTTCCAAGTAGAATCCCTGGGGCCACAGACACCTGATTGCCCTGAAAGCTTGTTTTCTTCTGGTAACCTTAATCGAGCTCTAATTCCGTCTCCTGTTCTTTTTTTGTGCCATCGACCCTTTTTTTGATAGTCTGGTGAATCCTGTGGAAACTTTCTCAAGATAATGATTTTAAATGCACAAATAGGATTACGGAGGAGCCAATTATATTGACTTAGAGTTATCAGAATATTTTTTAAAAACAAGCTTTTGATATAGTAATCTCTATCCTCTTGAATCATTAAGTAAACCACCTTATAGTAGGTCTAATAGCTATTATAATTTTGAAGTAGTAATGAACATAAATAGTATTTGGAGATATCTGCAGTTCTGTGATATGTACATATCTCTTGGTCTATTAACAACCAAGCCACAGGTACTGATGATATGACTGTGATGTGTTGCCTACATTCATAGTGAAAGAAAATAGACAATTTCAGATGCAGGTTAATAAAAATAAAGATATAATTTATTCCCCATCCAAGGTCACAGCTCCCCTGTTAAGAACTCCCAAGAGAAGCAATGACCGAAGGAGATTGTTGTTTGTTTTTTTTTAAAGATTTTATTTATTTGTCAGAGAGAGAGAGAGAGAGAGCACAAGCAGGGGGAGTGGCAGGCAGAGGGAGAAGCAGGCTTCCCACGGAGCAGGGAGCCTGATGCGGGGCTCGATCCCAGGACCCTGGGATCATGGCCTGAGCCGAAGGCAGACGCTTAACTGACTGAGCCACCCAGGCGCCCTGGGGATTGTTTTCTTGAATCCTCTTTTTGCATCAACCATGACAGCTCTCTTGGATTGAGGCTCCTCTCCTAGTTTCCTGCACCTTGGAACTCCAGGAGGCATTTTAGACCAACCTGAGCATCTGTGCATACACACCGAAGGGTCCTCCCAGCCACTGTCCCCACCCCCAGGGTAGGGCTTCCCGTTTCTGTTGTTGTCCTGTGTTAACAGCTTGAATCGTGTCCCCCAGAGGGTTATGTTGAATTCCCACCCTCTAGCGCCTCAGAATGTGGCCTTATTTTTTTTTTAAGATTTTATTTATTTATTTGAGAGAGAGAGAAAAAAAGCACAGAGGGAGAGTGTGAGGGAGAAGCAGGCTCCCCGCTGAGCAGAGAGCCTGATGCAGGCTTAACTGACTGAGCCACCCACGCGCCCCAGAATGTGGCCTTATTGGGAAATCGGGGCGCTGTGGTTGTCCTTGTTTCCAGTGAGGTCATCCTGGAGTCCGTATAGTGAGAGGCACAGGGAGACAACCATGTGAACACGCACAGGAAGAAGTCCATGTGAAGATGAAGACAGAGGTTGGAATGATACAGCTTCAGGCCAAGGAGCACCAAGGATTGCTGTGCAAACCCTAGCAGCCAAGAGAGAGGCATGGGACAGAGTCCTCTCTAGGTCCTTCAGAGAGAACTTGGCCCTGTCAGCATATCGGGTTTGGGCTTTGAGCTCTAGAACTGTGTAAGCCTCCTGGTTTGTGGTAAATGGATACAGCAGCCCTAGGAGACTGATACCATGTGGTCTGATGGGGAATGGCCCACTGCTCGGGGCCTGGCAGCCAGCCTGTGAGGCTGCCCTCCCTCCTGCGCATGCGCAGGTTGAGTCTGGCCCAGGGGGTCTGGTTACCCCGGGGTGGGGCTCCGCCAACCGTGACTGCCTCGATCTGGGACTTGTACCTGCCCTGTTTTAGGCCTTTCAGAGGTAACAAAAGCGAGCTGTGCCCCTGGGAACGTGTAGGCAGAGCGTGTGGCTGTTAAATTGGGAGGGCTGGCACTCGAAGTGAGAAGGGGAAGAAGTGGGATGCTTTTGCATCTTATTTCGGTTGGAGGCTCTCCACAGCATTTCAGCCTGGGAATGAGAAAACAGTTTCAGTTAGACAGAGAGACAGGCAGGGGTCTGGGCCCAGCCGAGTGGGCATCGTGGATGAGGATTTACCTCCCTGGGGAGAAGACCCTGCCGCGGTGAGGGAGGCCTCCTACCTCGTGAGGCCTTCTGGGGGCACAAAGAACCACCCCAGCTCACCCTGCAGCGAACTCAGGTGCATGCTCAACCCTCAGTGCTGGTTTGTTGAATGAATGAGGGCGACAGAGCCAAAAGTGGCAGCTTCTTGCCTTTCAGAGGACCACAGCAGACTCAGCGCTGTGACTCAGTGGGGATGTGCCACGGAACGGGCCACGGGGTGTCCAGGACTGGTAGGCCTGGAAGGCCGCAGACAAGAAAGGCTGCGGGAATCCGAGCAGGGGTGTGGGCCTTAGCGAGCCCCACCCAAAAGGAGGAATGTGAGCGAGAGCCATGAGGACCGGTAGGGTGCCTTACTTATCCTTAGAAAATGATTACAGAAATAAATTCACCCCCAATGCCAAACTGTACTCCACTGTGTGGACTCTTCATTTCCCGCATGGGTACGTGATTGGTCCATTGTGCCATCATTGTGCCTACTTCTTGTTCCGAATCTTGCCGTAAACCCTTGTCTAGGTCGTTTGTCATTGTGATATTGACTGTGCTGCTGTTGACCATTCCTTAGGAGTTGGGGTCCTTTCTAGATTTCCTATGGTTCTAGTGGGTGGAAACCACTTTGCAGAGTGGGCCTGAGGCAGGACCGGTGAGGCCTGTGCAGGGGATGGGCCTGCGCGTGGTTAAGGAACTGTGGGGCCTTCGATTCCAGGCCGGGGAGGCTGGGCATTCGTCCATGGGCTGCGAAGGTTAGTATTAGGTCCATAAAGGTGGACCGGCGCCCACCATGTTGTGAGTATTGTGCTAGGGACACCGAGTTGCGTTCTGGGAGCTGTGGTCTTCATGCGAGAAATAGAGGTGGAGACCCCTCAGGATACAAAGGGGGATGAAATGCTGTGGGGAGGCAAGGGGGGTGGATTTCAAACAGGAGCTGGGTAGGGAGGAGTGAGGGAATTCCCAGAGGAGGTGGTACCGGGCCCCTGTAGGTAGACAGTGTGCAGGAACAACGTTTCCCTTGAGAAGTTCTGGAGACAGCTGAGCGGCTAGAATGCGTCCAAGTTCCCAAGGGCTGGAGTGTGAGTTTTGTGGAGGGATGTGGTGGCAGTGAGACTGGAGGCGTAGTTCGGGCCAGATGGTGGATGACCTTGAGTGTGGCTTCAGGATTTTTTTTCCTTTGGCAGTGGAGCCATTGAAGGTTTTTGAACAAGGGAATCCCATGTCCTGACCTAAGCTTTAAGGATGAGCTCTCTGGCTGCAAGTGAAGGGCGTGAGGCCTCAGGAGGTCCAAAGGCCAACTTTCGAGGCTTTTGCCACCATCTGGGCAAGAGAGGCAGAGAACTGAACAGGGCGAGGAGGGAAGAATCACCCAAGAAGGCAGATCTGTCAGGATGCCTGCTGACAGGGTGGGTTCTAGGGACGTTTGTCAGGCAGAAGCTTCCTTAGGGTGCCTCATTCCCCGATCCCTCGAGCCCTGCCTCATGCATAATTAGCCCAAGACACCATAGAGAGGTTCCCTCTGATTTCAGACAGGCCTCTGAGGCTTCCCGGCTGGCTCTTTCATCCTCTTGGTGCGGCGTGACAGGTGGAGGGACCGTGGATATCCGCTTACCTTATCTTGCTATTAGCATGTTGCCCGTATCATGGTAACCGAACAGATGTCAGGGCCTGTTGCTAAGGGTTCCCTGGAATATTAATACCTGGGCGTAGAACTGAGGGCTCTTATAGGCGTCTCGGAGGCCTTGGGAAGCACCAGCTTGGGGGCAAGTATATTTTATATTCATCCCTGCTTTTTCTCCCTCCTTTAGACCCTTGCCTGCTCCCCTGCCACCACGGCTCCTGACAGCTAGCTCGTCTCGGGATGGCAGCTGGGTGGTAGCAGGGGGAACAGCCCCTCTCCCCTCCTGCCTGGGGCAGGCATGGCTGAAGGTGCATAGCACTGGGTCCCCTGGGGGCTGAATGCAGACTCTGAGGCCTTCCCGGGGCCGCTCTCTGGGTGTCGGCTCAGATTTGGCACCGGGATGAAGCCTCTTTTCCAGCCCTGCACACGCCACCTGAGGAGGCTCCAGGCCCTCCCCCAGCCCCCTCTCCTCACTCTGGCATGGGGGTGGGGGCAGACTGGTCCCGTTTGCCTCCCTTGTCTGGGCTTCTGGCCTTCCCACTGCTCGCAGTTTTGAAAGTCCAACTCCAAACAGCTCGGGGAGCGGGTTTGGCTGGATATTGAGGTCAGGGTGAGGATTTTCTTCATCAGAGATCGTTTGTATCGGTCATATATTGCCATGATAATGCTGCATAACAACCACCCCCAAACTTGGTACCACCTTTATCGTTCCCAAGTCCGTGGGTCAGCCGTGGCTCTTGGCTGGACCATGCATTTCATTCATCGTGCTTCAGCAGCTCGGACACAGCGTCCTGCACCTCACCTGGAGGGATGCTCATCCACTCGTTCTGTCCCACTGGTTGGTTGGAACCAGGGTTCCGCACTTGCTGGTGACTTGTGTTTGCCTTTGCACACAGTGTCCCCTCCTAGGCCCTGCAGTTTCTCTGAGCCCTTCTGTTCTGCCTGCTTCATTCCCACTGTTTCCTTTTTCTTTCTTTTTCTTTCTTTCTTTCTTTCTTTCTTTCTTTCTTTCTTTCTTTCTTTCTTTCTTTCTTTCTTTCCTTCTTTCTTTC
>NW_027397096.1:1690107-1731361 GCF_003265705.2 Callorhinus ursinus | reverse complement strand
CCCCCCCCCCCCCCCCCAGTTTTCTCTGTATTATTTCTTCTCTTCCCATGAGGTCGTCTACCCACAGCACACCCAGGGGAGTCATCGTCCCAGTTGTCTCCGTGGAAGTCTCCCTGAAACAAAATCAAGGAGGTGGAAAATGCCAGGGTCCAAAGGTAGGAGACGTAACCACACCAAGGAAAAGGTTATTAGCTTTGGTAGTAGGGCAGTTGCCTCTTGTCCCCACCCTGGCCCTGGCAGGCAGAGCAGAGAGCCCCGGGGTGTGTGTGTGTGTATAATCCTTCTCAAAGGGCAGGGGGTTTTGCAGCTCCAGACCCTCTGTCGCTCAGAGACCGTGCAGGCTGCCTTGTGTCCCAGCACTGTGCTAAAGCAGGTGTCCGTTTTGGAAGGCTGGGGGTCTGACAGCCGTGTTTTCTTGGGTCGGTGACAATTTGTGCTGCTCGGTGGAGTTTACGGGAGTGTGCTCTCATCTCATCCTCACCAGGAGCCTAGGGTGGAGGGGGAGCCCCTGCCCCTGTTTGGAGGAGAACATTGGTTAGAGGGGTGTCACCTGACCACCTGGGTCACTTGGGTCTCCGTGTTCACTTCTGTGTTCACATTACTGGATTCTGAGCGCATGAAACCCTTTTATTTTTAATTAACATATAATGTGTTATTTGTTTCAGGGGTACAGGTCTGTGAGCACAAAGCCCTTTAAGGGGACAGAAGGTTTCTTTCAAGTAGATATGAATATTTGTGGAGAGGAGGCCTTTTTTTAGTGATTACAGGACTGTGTGCATTATAAAACCAACTTATTGGAGATTTCCAGATAGGTTTTGAATTCTGGGGTCAAAAATAGAAAATCCACATGAGGCTAATGGGACAGAGCTACAACTCTGTCACTACAAAAAGTAGTGGATAATTCTAGGAGCACCTTGGAGAGAGTAGGCTGAAGCCTGCAACTGATAGCTTTGAGCGACTGTGAATGTCACTGTGATAAAAGTTTGTCTCAACAATGTATGAGAAAAAAATATACTTTCCCTTTGAGGAATTTATCCTGAGGAAATGATCAGAGATAGGCACAGAGGTTCATCTCCCAGATATACATTTTACTGTTGAATATAAATAGAACAAAATTGGAAACAATCTATGTGCTCCCAAGCAGGACAATGATAAAATATATCCAGAATGCTAAGTTAAACAATTAAAAATCATGGTTTTGAGGAATTCTAATAACGTGAGAAAGTACAGTGTGAGAAGAGAACAGCAAACAGGATGTGTGGCAAGAACCCAATTTTATTTGAAATCTCTGCAGAAATGCCTGGAAAAAAATCGGGAGGCCTTACATTGAGTTGTCAGGAGTCTCCATGTGGGGTGGGTGATGGTGAGTGTGGGCTGGTCTTGCTTGTGATACCCAGCAGAGCCCAGGACGCAGCCTTGTGCGGGCACATGGCTGTTGCCCAGTGGGAACAGCCGGCTGTGAATGCAACGTTTGTCTGCAGTGACTAACATCCAGGGTGGCGAGCTTTGGACTTGAGGGAGGGGAGAATTGAATCTCCCTGGAAGAATGAGTTTGTTTTCACCAATCTGCCTCAGAAAGTTGCCTGAGGCTCATGGACTCCTTCCCCACAGAATTGTCTCAGAAAACCATCACCAGACATTTCCTGTTCCCTGTTCCAGGTCCTCCCTCCCGGGGGAGGGAGGGTGTCCCCTGAGCCCAGGCGCTCCTGAGGGCACAGCCTCAACTGGCGCAGGGGGCCTCGTTCGGCAGGATGGAGGCAGCCCCCGGAGGCCCGGCACCCCAGCCTTATGGCATGCGGGCCTCTCGGCAGGGAGGTGGCTCTGGGTGCTGACTCCCCTGTGGGGAGTCCTGAGAAACGAACTGTTTTGTGAGCGAGCAAGTTGCAGAGCATGGCTGGAGCCCAGCTCTGCTCTGAGCACGTTTGGCTTGTTGTCTATACTGCTCCTTGTCTGGGAACGGCCATCTCTTTGATGAAGTCAGTTTTGCTGAGCACCTACTTTGTAGCAGGCCCTGTGCTGGGCTCCAGGGATGGACAAGGTAAAAGGACACGGGCTCCCCGGGGAGCCCGCAGGCCTGGGGGGGGTGGGTGCGTGTTGTCAGTGGAGTGGGGGGACTCTGAGCCCACCTCCCCCCCGGACCAGTCTCCCGTCCTCGGCAGAACGCACATGCCTGTGTGCACACGCGCACACCACATACCTCTCTCCTTGCGGCTCTTACCCCTCACAGCTGGAAGGACTTCAGAGACAGGCCTGGCCCCAGCCGCCTGTTCTCCCCCGGTTGACAGAGGAGGCCGGAGCTCCACGGAGCAGCCCTCCTTCCGCAGACCCTGCCGCCTTGCTTCTCTCTAGGCCCTCAGCCCCGTCCCTCTTGCCCCCAGAATGTGTGGCTTGCATTTCCTGCCTTTTCACTTGCCTTCTTAAGCCCCTGTTTGGTTCTCATGTCAGTTGATTTTTTTTTAAGATTTTTTTTTTTTTTAAAGATTTTATTTATTTATTTTGAGAGAGAGAATGAGATAGATAGAGAGAGCGAGAGGGGGGAGTCAGAGGGAGGAGCAGACTCCCTGCTGAGCAGGGAGCCCGATGCGGGACTCGATCCCGGGACTCCAGGATCATGACCTGAGCCGAAGGCAGTTGCTTAACCAACTGAGCCACCCAGGCTCCCTTTTTTAAAGATTTTATTTATTTATTTGTCAGAGAGAAAGCGTGAGCACAAGTAGGCAGAGAGGCAGGCAGAGGGAGAGGGAGAAGCAGGCTCCCTACTGAGCAGGAGCCCGATGCGGGGCTCGATCCCAGGACCCTGGGATCATGACCCGAGCCGAAGGCAGACGCCCAAGCGACTGAGCCACCCAGGGGCCCTGTCAGTTGATTTTTGACCCGGACAGATTGGCGTTTGTTCATGCAAGAGTGCTGTCCACGTTCAACTCCCATGGCCCTGCTCTTTGGAAGCTTTAAGGACCCAGCTCTTAAGAGCGCACAGGGCCTTGGGAAGGGGCCCTCCCTGGCTCTCCTCCTGGAGCTGCCGCTGGAGGGGAGCAGAGCCCCAGCTGGTGTGTGTTGGCTGGTGGTGAGCATACAGCTTGGCAGAGGAGCCCCCTGAATGAAGAGGGTTCAGGAAGCCAGGGACAGGGCTTGCAAGGCTGGCGAGTCAGGGAGCTGGTGGCTCAGGCGGAAGAGATATGGAGAACCTAAGCTGGCTCCGTTGGCAGTTTCCTAAAGTGTGGCCCTTCCTCTCTCACCATGTCTGTTTCCCTGGATCATATGTTAGCCTCATTTGGGAGAAGGTCAAGACTTGATTTGAGGAGGCCCTTGGGTGATGGTGGCATCCTAGTGCTGGGCCTGGCCATGGGGTCTCCACATGTGGCTCTTTAGGGTCTGGATGTGCCCAGGGCTCTCTCCCAAGGTGGCCGACAGTGGAGAGCAGGTGCTTGGATGTGCTGCATGGGATAGAGAGACCACTGCAGTCAAGGTCATGGGCTTGGTCTCTGTGGCTACAGCCAACACGCTGCCCCCTGCTGCTGGTCATCATAGAAATCAATGATGTTGGTCTGGAACAGTAGTTCTCAAACCATGATCCAGGGATCCCTGGGGGGTCTCTAACACCTTTCAGGAAATCCACAGGGTCAAAACTATTTTCATAATAACAATAAAATGCTGCATCCCATTCTCTCACAAATGTACAGAAAAGGAAAAGTTCATTAATATGGTTTCAGATGCCACATTTGAACTAATCTTTAAGAAACTACCATCTGTTGAATCTGGTACACTATGAAAGAAGAATATCCACAATTATCTGGAAAGACTGTTAAAATACTCCAACTGTAGTATATATTTGTGAGAGTCTAGATGTCCATCATGCACTTGAACAAAACCACATAATCACAAAAGATTGAACAAAAAATCAGATATGAACATCCAGCTGACTTTTGTTAAACCAAACATTACACAGATTTTTAAAAATGTAAAACAAAGCCATTATTTTCACTAGTTGTTTTTTGTTCTGAAAATATAGCTTTCTAAATAAAATACATGAACATCTAATGGGTTTATTGTTTTTTGATGAATTAAAATTAAATTTTTTTCCTCAGTTTTAATTTCTAATGTAGTAAGTATCAATAGATACAGCCCACATAATTTGGTGTTCTCAATAATTTTTTATTACTGTTTAATGAGATATAGTTCATATACCATAAAATTCACATTCTAGAAGGATATTCATTGGTCTTAGTTTATTCTCAAAGTTGTGCAACCATCACCATGACCTAATTCCAGAATATTTTCATGACCCCAAAAAGAAACCCTGAACCCATTAGCAGAAACTCATTCCTTCTTCCCGCCACCTGCACTTCAGCCCCCGACAACCATTAATCTACTTGCCGCCTCTGGATTTGCCTGTTCTCGACATTTCTTGTAAATGGAATAATACAACATGTGATCTTTTGTGACTGGCTTTTTTTTTTTTTTTTTTTTTTAAGTAGGCTCCATACCCACATGGGGCCCAGTGTGGAGCTTGAACTCACGACCCTGAGATCAAGACCTGGGCTGAAATCAAGAGCCGGACACTTAACTGACTGAGCCACCCAGGTGCCCCTTTTGTGCCTGGCTTCTTACACTTAGCATAATGTTTTCAAGGTTCAGCCACATTATAGCCTATATCAGTACTTCACTTTTAATGGCCAAACAATATTCCATTGTGTATGGGTAATGCCAAATGATCTCCATTTATCAGTTGGCAGATACTGGAATTATTTCCACTTTTAGCTGTTATGAGTAATACTGCTATGAACATCCATAAACAAGCTTTTTTTTTTTTCCAAACATTTTATTTATTTGAGAGAGAGCATAAGCAGGGGGAGCGGCAGGCAGAGGGAGAAGGAGAAGCAGGCTTCCCGCTGAGCAGGGAGCCCAGTGTGGGGCTCAATCCCAGGACCCTGGGATCATGACCTGAGCTGGAGGCAGACGCTTAACTGACTGAGCCACCCAGGTACCCCACCAACCTCAGTAGTTTTTAAGGGTATGAAGGATTCCTGTGTTTGAGATCTGTTGGTCTAGATGGGATTGGGCCAGGGCAGTGTGGGTAACTCAGTGCAGCCCTTCATCTTTGCTCTGGGATTGAGTTACCATCCCCCTGCTCTCCCCCCAACCCCTCCCCACACACACACTCCAGCATACATATGCAGTACCCTTATGCTAGATCATCAAAGAGCTGGTCATAGCCTTGGTGGCAAGGAGAGAAGCAGCTGAGCTAGACCGCGCACGTTAAAGCACCAGGAAGTTCTGGAGCAGGTTCGCCTCCCTGCAGGATTCCCGAAGGTGCCATCTTCCATGTAGTCCTGGCCGTAGCTGTGGCTCCCCATCCTCCTCCCTGCTCTGGGGTGCCCTGTGATGGTTGGCAGAACATGTTGGGGAGCAGAACCTGTGAAGGTGGCCACCTTTAGCTACACCCATGGGCCTGGAGCAGCCACGGTAGGTCCCCCAGGTTTGGGAGGGGGCATACGGCTTCCCCAGGCTGTTTAGCTGTGTGCCCCCCAGCCCCAGCCCCTGCTGCTCGGCACTGTGCTCAGTACGGTAGGGGCTGTACTTGGGAGAGGCAGGAGTCAAGTGCCCTCCACTTGTGCCCCTTCCCCACCCCCCCTTCTGCTTCTAACTTCTGATGTCCTGCCAGTCATGTCCAATCTGGTCACTTAGCCGCATGAGCCACCTAGTCAACCCTCCCTGAATTACGATCCTTTCGAAAGAGGAGCTTTGAGGGAACAGTATTTAGCCAGAGGATTCTGATGGTGAGGCATCTGCAGGCGGCCAGATACGGGGATGCGCTGGAAGTGCCAGTGCTTGGTGCCTGAGGGACCCTGGCTGCTGTCTGCACCCCAGCTGATGATGTGCTCTTGATTTTTCCCCCTTCTCACCTCAGATGTGACTCCTGGCCCTGGCTGGGCACTCGGAGCCATGGCCGACACCATCTTCGGCAGTGGGAACGACCAGTGGGTTTGCCCCAATGATCGGCAGCTCGCCCTACGAGCCAAGTGAGTATCTCCAAGGCCCTACCAGGCCAGCCTTCCCTCCCTCTCCCTACTTCCCTCCTTCTGGGGGCAAGATTCAATATCAGGGACCCAGAAAGAGAAGTTTGGAGACAAGTGCATGTCTAATGCACACCACACTCCAGGCCCCGAGGTTGGCACTGAACAGCCATTCACTCATTTGCCATGTGGAATGTACCCTCATTTCTCGGAGGAGGAAAGGGAGGCTGGGCTCCTTGCCCGTGGCAAGCTGGGGACCCACGCCCAGGCCCCCCTGACTCCCAGGCCTACGGCAGGCTGCAGGGTGCCAAACCACTTCCTCTGCCTTCTCTGTTGAGAGTACGCCACTGAGCCTTCAGTCCCCGAGCCCCTGGAGGCGGGGAGCCTTTGATACCTGGATGCCCGCTTCACGGTGAGGGCCTCACACTGACAGGACAGAGCAAAGGCTGATCAAGTGAACCAAGAGTTGCCCGCCGGGCTGAAACACAGCCAGCCTCGAAGTGTCCCCAGTCTCCTCCAGTATACTGCCAGGGTCTCTCTGGTTCTGGTTTGTCCCCTTCAGGTCCCAGCTTTCCTGTTATCCCTCAGCCTGGTGACCCCTCAGACCCAGTTAGGTCAGTCCATCTCTACTTTCCCTTCCCCCTGTGGCTGGAGACCAGGGCCTCCCAGATGCCTCTCCTGCCTTCCAGGCTTCCCTCTCCATCCAGGGATTTGGAGGTCCCTGGTGTCTGATAAGGCCCCAAGAATGCCTCTTCATCTGTCAAACCACACCAATTATGGGAGCCAGCATTTCCCAAATGGGACCAAGTTCAAGAAATTTGCAGTTAGATGTTACAGGCCTGCAGGGGGACAGAGCTGAAACATCAAAGAGGGATAGAAAAATTAATCCGAAATCCCCAAGAGTGGAGTCCTGCATGATTTGCAGGAATCCCTGTGCAACAGTTAATTTGTCCCTCTCACCGGGATGGCTCGGCTCCTTTCAGCCCCCTGCACAGCCCCCACGGGGGAGAGAGCGGGGATGAAGCCAGCAGCTCTCCCTCTCTTCTCCGATGCCAGGCGAGATGATGGGTCCTCCCTGGCAGGGTACAGGAGCTGGGGTTGCTGTGCTCTCAGTGTGACCCCTGGTGACCCCTCTGGCATTTCCTTCAGTTCTCCCTGACCTTGTCTTGCACTCAGCAGCAGCCGGAAGCTGTTGTAGCATCTTTTAGTAGAGCAAATGCTTTTATCTCCTCCCCAGGGTGTGCTGCCTTGTAATGCCAGGCTCCGTAAAGGAGAATACTACAAATCTTGCATCCGGGTCCTGTGCCCCGAGGGTTCCTCTGGGAGGCCTGGGGAAGTTACCTTCCCTGGCTTCAGCTCAGGTCTGTCCTCCAGCGCCATCAGACATTTTCTAAACCCCTACTATGTGCCAGGCACCGATTGCACAGCAGTGAACAAGACCAACGTGGTCCTTTGTCTTAAGGCACTGGTGGGGAGAGGTGAGCATTATACATATAATTACCCATATGCAGCTACTTCGACAGCAGAAACAGGCAGTGGGGTGAAGGCAGGTGCTAGCTTAACCTGGGGATTTGGAGAGGCTTCCCTGAGAATGTGATGTTTATGTTGAGTCCTGGAGTAGGGGTAAATGTTAGATGGAAATAGGGGAAAGGAGCTTCTAGGCAGAAGGTACAGCATGTGCAAAGGCCCTGAGGTAGAAGGAACAGGACACGTAGAGGGCCTGACAGGAGGCCAGGGTGGCTTGAGTACAGAGTGAGGTGGTGAATGAGGTGAAAGGAAGCTGGGGAAGTGGGCAGGAGCCAGATGGTGTAGGGCTGGTCCTCCAGACTCACATTCTAGAGAGGAGACAGAGGGTCCTACCTGGCCTTGAAATAATGCTTAAGCCCCATGATGGAGCTATGCCTGAACTTTCTGGGAAATCTGAGAATGTATTCAACCCATCTTGGAGGGGATCTTGACCAGGAATCTAAGAGAAGTCCTTTTTTTTTTTTTTTTTTAAGATTTTATTTATTTTGGGGGGAGCGTGAGCAGGGGAGGGGGAGGAAGAGGGAGAGGGAGGCAGGGCTGCCAGCAGCCGCTGACCATGGACTCCTTGGGTCAGGAGGCTGGCCAGCCATCTAACTGCTCTCAGCTTCCTCTGCTGAGAAAAGGGGAGGCTGGCCTTAGATGATGACAGGAGGGTCTGGTTCGAGGAGGTCTGTTGTGCTCTGGGCTGGTGCCAGGAGCTAGCTGGGTAGGAGTTGCATCCTCCAGGATGGATGGTGGTGCCGGTGCCGTGCCCTCCTGTTTCTGTGTTCCTGGGCCTGCCTTTTCCCCATGGAGTGGGAGGCCTGAGCTTAGGGCCCCTGTTTTCCAGTTCTCCTTCCCTGGCCCCGGGAGTCACACACGAAGGGTGTCCTGGCCAATCCCCGACTACCTGAATCCCTGCAATGCTCAGGTGGAGAAAACCTGCAGCTCGGGGTGGGCGAGTGTTGCTTTTCTGGGCCTAAACCGCTCAAGTCTGCTCAGTACACAGAGGAAAGGTGGGCATGTGCCCCCGCCCGCTCCAAGGACTGGCCCCCCTTCCTCTCACTCCTGGCCCTGCCCCCTTCCCGCTGTTTGCTTCCCCCAGCCCTATGAGGACCGCTTCAAAAAGTGTTGGTCTAGGGCAGTGCTTCTTTTTGACTTGGAGACATAGGCAGTCCAGAAGTCTGGAGACCCTCGGTATGGCACCTTACTTTATGTCTCTGCACCTTTGCACTTGTGGCTTTTCTTTGCCTGAACACCATGTCCTTCTTTCTGTGGGGGAAACACCTGTTCATCTTGCAAAACCCTGCAGGAGCACTGCTTCTTTGGTCAAGCCATTCCTGATGGTTCTGCCCATGAGAATTATAGTAATCATCATTAAGTACCACTGATTAAGCAATTGGGCATTTGCTATATGCAGAGCACTTGGTATACCCTGCCTCGTTTACTCCGCGTGGCATCCCTTAAAGGGACAGATCAGGAAACCCGGGATGAACAGCTGCCCACATTCTCACAGCTGGGAAGGGACCGAGCCAAAGGTAAGATCATCCAGTGGACTCCAGTCTGAGCCCTTCATCTTAACCAGCCTGCTGGACTTAAAGAGGAAGGACATGTTCTTTAGTTCCCCTGACATACACTATGTCGATAATTACAAGAACTGTTGGCTGCAGTAGCCCAGATGGGGCAGTGAAGTGAGACCACCAATGTCCGTCTGTGTCAGGGGAACACCAGGAAGGTGTCCACAGCCTCATCCTCCTGCCCTGTGTCCTGCATCAGAGACTCTTGCTTGCTGTCCCTTCTTTAGGGAAGTATAGCAGCATGTCCCCAACCCCTACCAAGCCTGGCCTTGGAGTGGGTGCCCAGTAAATAGGTCTTGAACGAAATAGGTCTTCTCATTTTTCATTAAGTAAATATTGGTGTCACTGATTGGGCATCTTGTGTCCCCAAGCCTATTGTCATTCTTCGAAGTGGTGACTTTGCCCTGTGGCCCGCCTCCGTGTTCCTAGCACCTGGTGCGGAATGTCTCAGATAGGCTGGGACCCTGGGCAGAGAGTTGGGTCTTGGTCCACCGCTGCCACTCCCATTCCCTCCACAAAGATAGGAACGGCATGAGTTCTTCCCCTCAGCCCCTGGGCACCTCCTCAGGAGGTGCCCTCCTGCCCCCTCGCCTCCCCTCCGGTCTCTCCTGTGTGGCGGCACTGCCCTCCTGCCCTCACACCCTCTCGTTTGCAAACGGCTGTGGGCATCTCCTTTCATACTCAGGGTTTGTTTTTGATCTAATTACCATTCTTTCCTATCCCCAGTCAGCTCCGTTTCACTTAGATGCCACAGAGCTCAGTCTTTTTTTTTTTTTTTTTAAGATTTTATTTATTTGACAGAGAGAATGAGAGAGAGAGAGAGCACAAGGGAGGAGAGGGGCCCAGGGAGAGGGAGAAGCAGGCTCCCCGCGGAGCAGGGAGCCCGATGCGGGTATCGATCCCAGGACCCTGGGATCATGACCTGAGCCGAAGGCAGATGCTTCACCGACTGAGCCACCCAGGCGCACCCAGATCTCAGTCTTGCTGATCTTCTGTGCTCTTCCCTCACAGCCCCACGTGCTGTGGCAGTGGCCTTCTCTGTCCAGAGGGTCGCACCCCACACTCCTGCCTCCTGCCATGCTAAGGTGGCACCGCTGGTCTTTGTGGGGCCTGGTGGCTGGCAGGTGTCAGGGCCAGCACTCAAAACATCTGCCTTGTTCCCTGAACCCCTCTTCTGGACACATAGCACCTGGGCTGTCCCCAGACTGATCTGAGGCGGGGGGGCTTCGGGATATGGTGGGGCCACCTGAGTTTGCACTGCAGTGGCTTCAGGGCCAGCTGTGCTTTCTCCAGGCTGCAGACGGGCTGGTCTGTGCACACCTACCAGACAGAGAAGCAGAGGAAGAGCCAGTGCCTCAGCCCAGCCGAGGTGGAGGCCATCCTGCAGGTCATCCAGAGGGCAGAGCGGCTGGATGTCATGGAGCAGCAGAGAATCGGGTAAGGGCTGCTTCTGAGCTGGGGCGGGAGGGAGCAAGATCCTTGAGAGGGAAGCAAAGTCATTTAGTGTCACTTGGGGGGGGCGCTGAGAGCGGCGCACGGGGTCCTAGCACTGGCTTTCACCGCAGGGAGTGAGTCCGCTCTGCCCAAATACCCCTGGGGTGTAGATGCCTGACCCAGCCCTGCAAAGCGTCCGTACACTCCTCTGTGAGAAGTGGATAGTGGCTCCTGCGTGGGCCCGAGGCCGTGGGGGGATGAATGAGCATCGCGAGGGGCTCTTCAGTGCCACACACGTGAGGGTCAGCCATGGTCCAGTCGCAGGAGGGATTTGAGTGGAAGTTGAGCCTGGACGGTCCTGCCCCAGCAAAGACTCCAAGAAGAGATGCTCTCCAGCTTGTTCTAAGCTCTTCTGCTGGCCTCCAGCATCCCAAGCTGACCCCAATACAGCCTTCAGGCAGTTTGGTCGTGTCTCTTTTTGTTGAGTTACCAAAGCAATTCATACCTCCTAGAAAATTGGAAAGACACAGAAAAACACAAGTAGGGAAACACAAATGCATTGCCTCGCTTCTGGCAGGATTTAATTTGATTCTGATCTCCTTGTTCTTCTTTTCATCTTTTTCATTAAATATGTGATCATTTTAAAAAGTCAGACACTGTAGAAATGCACAGTTCTAAAAGCGAAAGCACCACTGCAAGGACCCTGCTGTCCAGTTTGTTATATGTGCCTCAATAATATGGACGTATTACTGTCGTTTTATTACAAAAAGGGTGTATATCAGCTTTTTTTCCCCATATAAGCTGCCTGACCCTGCCCTCTCCTAGGGTCCTACAAGGAGCTGTGCAGCCCCACACTCATGACTGACAAGCCAGCGCCGCATCCCTCAGGCTCCCCCAGGAGGGCATGCTGGGAGCCGGTGGGGGTGTTTCATGTGGGCTCCCTGATGCAGCAGGAAGGGTTTGCACCCCGTCATCCATCTGTCTGGCCCCCACTGTGAACACTGGGTTTGACAGAGATGTGGAATGACCCAGAAGGCAGTGCCTCAGACTAAATGTCTCAGAAGGAGGAGGTGTATCCTGTATGTTTCCATGAGTTAGAAGGGTTGTACCCACAGGGCCCCTGTGAACAAGCAGTTCAGGCCAGAGCTCAAGCTGGGCTTATTCCTGGGGCCTTGCAGGTTCCTGGGTGAGGGACAGTGTGGAAGGAACCTCTGTGGACATCAGAGGGCGTGTAGGTAGAGGCAGCTCCCCCTTGGCCCCCAGGCAGAGCCTGATCACCTCCAGGGAGAGTGTAGGGAGGGGGGGTCTCCGTGTTGGGCCCTAGGCTCCACCTCTTAGGAACTGGGTAACGCTGGTGGGAAGTGACTTTATATCTCTGAGCCTCAGTCTTCTTATTGTTAAAATGGGGGGAAATAGCCTCCTCCTCCCTGGGAGGTTGAGATAATGTCCCTGCACTCTGTCCTGTGTTCCTTCATTCAGGAATTTTCCCTGAGTGTCCCCTGGGGACTGGAGACACAGTGGCCAACAACACAGGAGTGGCCACCAGTTTTGTGAGGGTTGTAGTGTTGCTATGAAAAGAGGGAGTCACAGTGGGCTGAGGGGCCATGGGATCCTGAGGAGAGTCACCTATCCTAGGCTTAGCAGGTTCAGGGATGGCTCCTGGACACTTGGCATCAGAGGTTAAAGAGAAGCTCTTTTTCTTTCTTCCTCCAGCTTCTTCATCCACACACTTGCTCAGACCAAAACCTTTACATCATCCCAGATCTCTCTCTCGCTCACCTCCTGTACCCCATTTCCATGGATGCTGCCTCAGTGCCCCTTCGCTGGGCCTCCCAGCATCTCCTGCTGGCTTCCTCACCTGCACTCCCTCGTTGTAGTCCTGGCTTTCCACAGCGGCTGGAGTGAGCTTTTATTTTTTTTTTAACAATTTTTTTTTTTAAAGATTTTATTTATTTATTTGAGAGAGTGAGAATGGAGAGAGAGCACGAGAGGGAAGAGGGTCAGAGGGAGAAGCAGACTCCCCGCCGAGCAGGGAGCCCGATGTGGGACTCGATCCCGGGACTCCAGGATCATGACCTGAGCCGAAGGCAGTCGCCTAACCAACTGAGCCACCCAGGCGCCCTGGAGTGAGCTTTTAAAACTGCCACTTAGGGGGCGCCTGGCTGGCTCAGTCAGAAGAGCCCGTGACTCTTTATCTTGGGGTCCTGAGTTTGAGCCCCACATCAGGTGTAGAGATTACTTAAATGAATAAGTAAGTAAGTAAATAATACTTTTAAAAGTTAAAATAAAAAAATTAAAATGTCCCTTAGATCAAATCCCTCCTCTACTTAAAACTCTTCAGTGGCTTCATGTTGATCTTAGAAAATAATTCAAACTCCATTTTGTGTCCTACAAAACCCATGTCATCTGCCCCTCCTCGCCCCTCCAGGGAATGGCCACACCGGCCTCCCTGCTGTTCTCATGTGCCAAGGCCTTTGTCTTTGCCCCCCCCGCCAGCTGTTCCCTCTGCCTGGAGTGCCCCCCTGCCGCCCTGCTCTTCACCTGGTTTGGCCTTGTTATCCTTTAGCTGTCAGGTCACACGTTCTCAGAGAGGCCTTCACTGATCACCACCTGCCATGCTGCCTCTCAAGTCTTCTCCCCACACACTTACTTGAATTCATAGCACTCCCCCTGTCTGAAGTCAGTTTGCTTGTTGACTTTTTATGGACTTTATCTTTATTGAACATACGTTCTTTGAGAGCAGGGACCATGTCTGTCTCTGGCTTGTTTGCTACAATATCCCCAGGGTGTGGCACATCGTAGGTACTCAATTAATAGTTGGTGAGCAAATGAATGATTAGGAGGTAGCCTGGAAAAGGGGTGGGGTAGGGAACAGTATCCCAGGTGAGGGAACAGCACATGGGCCATAGTATAGCACTGGGGCCTCATGGCAGCCATACCTGGGCAGTGGTCAGGTTGGAGACAGGAAACACATTCCATCTGACTCTGTGTCCTGTGCTGCAGACGACTGGTGGAGCGGCTGGAGACCATGAGGCGGAACGTGATGGGGAATGGCCTTTCCCAGTGTCTGCTCTGTGGGGAGGTGCTGGGCTTCCTGGGAAGTTCATCAGTGTTCTGCAAAGACTGCAGGAAGGTAAGGCCCTGCTCTGGCTACCCAATCTGGACTGCTCTGCAGTTTTGCACTCTGGCTCCCAGGAGTGTATGTTGTATGTGTCTTTGTGTGTCCTTGTGTGCATGTGTGTGCATGTGGTATCCTGTGCTTCTTGGCAAGAAGAATTAGGGCCTAAGGTTTAATGGCCTGGCTTCTAGGGCCAACTCCGGGAAATGGACCTCTGGGTCTCACAGGCCTGGGTATGAATTCATACCCAGCTTTTCCATTAGCTGGATGACTTCAGAAAACTTGTTTACTATGTTGAGCCTCATCTTCCTCATCTGTAAAATAGGGATAATGATAACGTGTACCTTAGAAAATTGTGAGGATTCAATATTATATGCATAGGTCTTAAAAACCTTGTCTGGCACATTAGTACTCAGTAAATTTTATTAGTTATTAAGGAAATAAAATTCTCCTCAGGGCCAAACGGTATGCTAGGGTTATACTTCTTATTCTGTTGATCTGCTCTCAATCCCTGATCCCTCAAATGAGAATGATCCTTGCTACAAAGTCAAATGGATTTTTCCCTTTTCTTATACTCCACTGATTACTGTAAATGGTGCCACATATTAAATTGTTTCAGATTAAGTCCCAGGCTTCTTAAAATAACTTTTTATTTTTCCTGGAGTTTCTAATTGCCTTTCTTTTCTTATTGAGCCAAATGTGCCTTCCAATCCTTAGGATTATTTAGCATCTCAATTTTACTGTCTATTGCATGGAGCCTACATTTTTTCCCCCTTTTAGACCTTTAGTCATACTCCAGCATAGACTAGTTGCTGCATAGCTGTCATCATGAGACTTCCTTTTACTGCCCTCCTAGGTTAGAGAGCTCTTCCCAAGATACCATATCTTCCTCTTTCCTTTGTTTTTCACTCTAGTTTTACTGGTACCCATCTTCCATGTGTTTTAAGCCTCGAGTTATTTTGGTCAATAAGACAGAGATAGAAACTTCTCTCTTGAGATTATGTTGGGTGAAGGAACTGAAACCAAATAATGATCGAATAAATAATAACATTTCAGGAAGTAATACATTCTAGGAAGAAATAACAGGAAACAGAAGACTGGGGATGGGGTGGTGTGGGGTGGCTAGAGTTGAGAGGACCATAGAGTATAGAGAAGTCAAAGAAGTACTTAGCCACATGAAAGCCATTGGCCACCTTGATAAGGTAATTTTGAGTGGCATTCAAAAGCTGGATGAGAGAACCCAGATGCAAAAAGGTCAATATACCAAACTAGTAAGTGGAAAAACCAGGATTTCCGCTAAGATCATTTCCCCCCTGCTCTGTGACATGAGGTGAACTGGGTTAAGGAATGTGGATTTGCTGGTGAAGGGTCCCAAGAATGGTGGAGATGTGGCAGGGGCCTGGGTGGCAGGATAGGGGTGGGCACTTGTGTGCCAACTCCTACTTAAGCCCTCCATAGGCCTTGGACTAGATACCAACATAGGCAGTAGGCAAAGGGTCTCGGAATGTCTTGCTCCCAACCCTTGGGCAGATTGGGTTATACTTTGTGACTTCTGCCTGAGAGAGTAGGGCCCAGCAGCCTATTTCCTCTTTCTGCCTCTCAACCCACAACTGCTGTAAATGTTTAGGTTTGCAAGACCATGATGAGGGGGCAGAGCCATGTCTCTTCCCCTGAAAAAGTCTGGGACCTCTGCTGTAGGGGCAGGCTGCTGTCCTGACCGCTGAAGGGTCCCTAGAGAGCCTTTCCTAGACAACAGTGGCAGTCCCAGGGAGGATCTCAGCTGCATGGGGAGGGAGGGTAAAAAATGTTCTTCTAGATGCTCTTAACACTCCCCACCCCACTGTACCCTGGAGTACTGGGCAGTTCCAGTTTTGTTTTTTTTAAGATCTTATTTATTTATTTGAGAGAGAGTGAGAGCTAGAGAGAGAGAGCACACACAGAGGGAGAGGGAGAGAGAGAAGCAGACTCCCCACTGAGCAGGGAGCCTGATCCAGGGCTCAATCCCAGGACCCCGGGATCATGACCTGAGCCTAAGGCAGACACTTAATCGACTGAGCCACCCAGGTGCCCCTGGGTTGGTCCAGTTTGAAATTGTTCTTATTTTGCAGCAGGCTGAGGACCTGGTCTTGGCTTGAGCAGCAAGGTGAAGAGGCCTTTGGGTTTCCAAGGGAAGTTGCTCCTGGGTAGAAGTGGGAGGAGAGGGTACTAGCAGGCATTTGGGTGTTTTCTTCTCCATCCTTGAGAAGATTGTGTCATTCATTCATTCATTCATTCATTCATTCATTCATCCATTCATCCATTCATTCTGCAAATAGTAGAGGGCCCGCTGTGTGCAGGCCCTGTTCTAGGTGCTGGCAGTACCATGAGCAAGAGAGACAAAACCCTTGCTCTCATGGAGATTTTTTTTCCAGGAGTGGGAAAAGGGAGACAACAAACAAACAAAATACTATCCAATAGACTGAGGGCTCTGTAGTGAGTTAGAACAGAGCAGTGTGGTAGGGTACAACTAGGAGGGCCTCTCTGAGCTCAGACCCGAGTGCAAGCAGGAGCCAGCCCTGGGAAGATCTATATGGAAAAGTGTTCCAGGCACAGGGAGCAGCGAGCATGAAGTTCCTGAGGTGGGAAAGCAGCTGGGCAGGTTCGAGGAACTGATGAAGGCATCTGGGGCAGAGGCGGGCATGCCGATCACACAGGAGCTTCGTAAGTCAAGGTCAGGAGTTGAGATTTGATTTTGTGGGATGCCAGTGGAGTGTTCTAAGGATGTGACATGATCTGATTTGTCTTCATAAGTGATGAGCCTCGCTGCTGTCTGGTGAGTAGATGGCAGGGGGACATAAAGTGACCGTGGGAGACAAGTTAGCACTGCCTGTCTGTCATTGGGGATGAGACGGTAGGGCTGGAGATGAGGCAGCACAGCACGGGAGCCCATGGTCTAAGAGAATCCCATCTTCTCAGCAGCAGGTGGGTGATGGAGGGTCACTCGGTCCGTCCTGTGTGATGGGGGGCCGTGGTCCTCCTGTGCCTGCCAGTAAGTGCTGTCTCTGTGCACGCGGGCGTGGGTTGCAGTCTGAGTATGGGGGCAGGAGCAGGCTGCAGAGGGGATGCTGGGAGATCTCTGACATGGGAAGTGTCCAGATCTAAGTCTCAGATGCTACTGGCCACACGGAGCTGTCCCCAGCAAGAAGCTGGCGCATTCAGCAGCCACAAGCTAATGAGTGCGCCAGTAGAGCCGGCGGGGGGGTGTGTGTGCTTGGTGCGGTGACCCCCTCCGTAATTGGGTCTGCACGCCCGGGCTGCCAGTCCTCATTATCGGAGGGCTGTGGTGGGAAGGGAGAGGGGCTGGCTGCTTAATTAGAGAGGCCTGGCACTTCTGATTGCTTAGGAGCTGAGTCAGCCAGCTTTTGGTTTGATTGGGAATCCGTCTTCAGCAACCATGGGGGAGGCCAGACAGGGCTGCTGGAGAACCAGCCTGAGCCCAGGATGGCATTGTCACCGTGCAGGGGAAGCCATCACAATTTTTCTGGTTTTAGCCAAAATGTGTTCCACGGTGTGGTCACAGAGGGGCCTGCCTATGAAACAGTGGTCTCCATAATGTGTGCCAAGTCCCTGGAGAAAAGGGACTCTTTCTACTCTGCTCAAAGTCCTTAGAGGAAGTCTAGCTTGTTAGGGGATCAGGCGTCCCACCTGAAGTAGGGAAGCACGGAGGGAAGGGGCCACGCTCGAACCTGATTCCTTGATTCCTGCCCCCAACCAAGGCTCTGAGGAGGTGTGTCCTGCGGAAGTCAGCCCAGACCCACAGCCCAGGAGCTGGCAGGAACCCTGGGGCCACTCATCCCATCCTGAGGGCCCACTCTCATGACCTCATCTGGCCTTAATCACCTCCAAACACCATCCCAGTGGGGGGTAGGACTTTAACACATGAATTTGGAGGGGGCACAGTCAGTCCCTGGTACCTACTGAACAGAAGCTCTGAGGATGGGAGCATTGATCTGTGCTTAACAAACACTCCAGGGGAAGCTGATTCTCTTTGGTTCGAAAACCTCTGCTCTAACATCCTAGCCCCAGGCCCGGCTCAGGCTCAGGCCGGAGTTAAAGGCCCTCTGCTCCCCTTGCCCTCCCCCCCCACCTCCCCACCCCGACACCACACACACCCCAGCTCAGGGGCCCCGCACCCTCCCCCAGGCCATCCTTGCTCTTGCAAACAGTGGGCACCGAGGCCGTGGTCTTTCTTACCTTGCGATGTCCTTTAGGCTTTAGAAAGCTCTTTTTGATACTCAGGACAAAGCTGCAGGGAGAGCAGGGGTGGTGAGGCTGTTCCCTAGTCACAGCTGGAGAACAGGGGTTCATTTGAGGTCATGTGGCCTACTTGGGTCCCCCAGCGGGTGGTGGGAAGCTGGGTCCCCCAGGGGTGTTCGCGGGGCCATGCTAGGCCTCCACGCTTTCAGGCCAAAGTAGTCACAGCATTTCCCTTCCTTGGAGAAGCAGGGCCATCTTTCTAAAGAATGCAGGAGAAGAAGCATATTTACAGGTTAAATATTGAGAACTTTCCTTTAAAATCAGGAATAAGGCAAGTACTATGCATGTTTATCACTGCTTCCATCCAACATTGGACTACCAGCCAGCCCAGTGCAATCAGGCAAGGAAAGAAATGTGGGGTGTATGGGTTGGAGAAGCGTAGCTACAGCTGGCATTATCTGTGAATGACGTCATTGCGTAACAAGAAAGTCTGACAGAATCTAAATACTAATGGTTACAATTAGTAGGTGAATTTATTAGCAGGGTTGTTGCCTATAAGTTTAACATACGTGTCAGAAAATCAGTATTTCCATACACCTGAGACAAAAATGAGAGAAAATAAAAAATGCAGTTTAGGACAACGGAGCCACTGATAGGCAGAGAATGGTCTTTTGAATAAATAACACAAAGCTATTTGGATATTCATATGGAAAAAGATGTACCTTGACTTACCTCATACTAGGCACAGAAATCAATTCTAGATTGATTTCAGATTTATCTATTTATTTATTTTAGAAGATTTTATTTTTTTAAAGATTTTATTTATTTGACAGATTGAGAGAGCATAAGCAGGGGGAGTGGCAGAGGGAGAAGGAGAAGCAGACTCCCCGCTGAGCAGGGAGTCCAATGTGGAACTCAATCCCAGGACCCTGGGATCATGACCTGAGCTGAAGACAGCCGCTTAACCGACTGAGCCACCCAGGTGCCCCTATTTTAGAAGATTTTATTTATCAATTTGTCAGAGAGCACAAAGCAGGGGGAGCGGCAGAGGGAGAAGCAGGCTCCCCACTGAGCAGAGAGCCCAATGCGGGGCTCAATCCCAGAGTGGGTGCCTGTGTCAGCATGGAAGATGCCTTTGGGGACCCCACACACATCCAGATGGCCCTGTCTGGAGGCCGCCCTCCCACCTCTGCTCTGTCCAGTGCCAGCAATGGGGCTGGCTGGCTGCCCTCACTGCCACGGGGGAAACGGCTCTTTTAGCCACTTTCCCAGGACCTTCAGAAGCAGCCTGAATGTTCTCAGGATGTTCCCAGTGCAAAAGCTAAATACCGGGGGCCGGGTCGAGCCCACCTCGAGGGGCCAGGGGCCGATGCAGGCAAGAGAATGGAGCGCCCCTCTTGGGGGACTTGCCCCTCTTTTGGAGCCAGCTCAGCTCCCTAGGCCTGTCTTTGCAAATGAAATGGGCTCTCCTTAAGGGCAGTCTCTGCAGAATTCTGTCCTTCATTCATTCTGCGGTGCATATCGGGCACCAACTGTATGCCAGGCTGTGGAGATAGCGGCGATGAACAAGGCAGGAGGCAGCCCGGCCCTTGGGAGCATTGCTAGTAACCCTGATAGTCAGTACCCCTCGCACTGACCACACAGACACTGTTGTAAGGGCTTTTCACACAGCACCGTACTCAGTCCTGCTAACACCCCTATGGGGGCAGCACTGTTACCGCCCTTTTACAGATGGGGAAACTGAAGCACTGAGTGGTTAAAGCCTGCCCGAGGTCCCTCAGCGAGTTCATTGTGGAGCCAGGATTTGAAACCAAGCAGGCTGGTTCTGAGCATCCTGGCTGGGCACTGGGGCCCTGCCTCACCTCCGTGGAGTGGATGACGTAGGAAGTCAAGATGGACAAGAATAGCTAAATACAATAATTTCAGAAAGCGGTGGGCAAAACCATAAAGATCAGGGGGAGAGACACAGTGACAGCCAGTGGGGCGGGAGTAGGGAGGAGCTGTTTTATTTTGGATGCACAGCATGAGCCCCTATAAGCTGACATTTGAGCTGAGACAGTGACAAGAAATTTACGTTGGAAGAAAGTGTCCCAGGCCCGGGGAAGGGAGGGGTGTGTGGACAAGGTACTGAGGGGGAAGAGCAAGGCACAAGTGAGAAGCAGAAGGGAGAAGGCCGGGGAGTCTGGGAAGGGAGAGGGCCCCGCAAATGACCCTTCAGATCTCTGCAGTTTGCCCCTTGTTGGGCCTGCAGAGTCGGGGCTGCCCCACCCTGCTCCTTGGATGAATTTGAGTCCCGCAAAACAGGAAGCAGTTTTTTAAAATGTTGTTTTAATTTGTGGTAAAATGTACATCACATAAAACTTACGGTGTTAACTGTTTTTAAAGGGTGCCGTTCAGGGGCATTAAGTCCATTCACATGGTTGTCCTACCATCACCATCCATCTCCAGAACTTTCTCATCTTGTGAAACCGAAACTCTGCACCCATTAAACACTCCCATTCCCACCCACCCCAGTCCCTGGCACCCACCAGCCTACCCTCTGCCTCTGGGAGTTTGACTTCTCCAGGTGCCTCATATAAACAGAAGCATGCAGCATTTGAAAGAAGTGACTGGCTTCTTTCACTTAGCGTGATGTCTCCAGGGTCCATCCATGTGGGAGCCTGTGTCAGATTTTCCTGCTTTTCTAAGGCCAAATAATGTGCCACTGGGTGTACCTAACCCACCTTGTCGATCCATGACTCGGTCGATGGGAACGGGGGTTGCCTCCACATTCTCGCTGTTGTGAATAGTGCTGCGATGAATAGGTGTGCAAATCTCTCTTCGAGGCTCTGCTTTCCATCCTTTCCAGAAGTGGGATTGCTGGGTGGTGTGGTGATCCTATGTCTCATTTCCCGAGGAGCTGTACCGCGGGTCTCCGCGGCGGCCGCACCGTTTTCACAGTGCCACCGACGGTGCCCGAGGGCTGGGAGGGGGCGGTGTGTTTTGCGGAGCCCGCCTCCTGGATGGACGCCGGGTGAAGGTCATCCACGCGCCCCGTCCATCAGCGGCCCTGTCCTCTCCACGCCTTGTCCTTTCTCCTCCTCGACCTAACTCAGATGTGGAAGACGTGTAGTTTGTGCCTCATGACCAAGATGAATTTTTTCATTCAGCTATTCATGTTTCCTCAGTTCCCGGGAAGAGTCACTTAACTTGTCTGCACCGCAGGCCTGCTCTGGCTGCTTGCGTGTCGCCCAGGCTGCTTGGCAGTTGACTGGCCTGCTGTTGCCAAGCTCGGGCGATCGGGCCACACGCCACACACGCGGCACCTTGGAGCATCTGCCTCACTCCGGCGTCTTAAGAACGGAGTATCTCGGTGAGGGCACACTTCTCTCACGTGCTGTTCTGGTGCCTGTGGCGTGGCTTTCCTGCCCCCACACTGGCCTCTGTCTTGCCGTTTTGTGCAGTTCAGGGCCCGTTCCGTTCACCCTGTCGTGCCGCTGCCCTTGACCTCAGCATCTTCAGGACAAAGGCAGCAGAGGAGCTGCCAAGCGAGGGTGGCCTCTGGGAAGCACGCAGCCTCCTGAGGTCAAGGCCTGGAGCTTCCGAGAGAGAGAGAGAGAGAGAGAGAGAGAGAGAGGATTTGTGGCCATTGGGTCACCCCCGCAACCCGTGGAGCCTCTCCCACTAGCTCAGCTTCCCGCCGAGCCCTGCCCCCCGGAGCTCACGGCTGGTGAAAGTGCCGCGCAGCGTGAGAATGTGTAGCAGAGGTGTGGGGTGATCTGGAGCGCTGGGCCGCAGGAGAGCTGGAGGGCTGCAGAATAGAGCTAGTTCTCAGGCGGGCCGGGCCAGGAGGGTGAGCACCCAGGTGCCAGGGGAGGGCGTTTCAGGAGACACAGCTGCGCAGAGGCAGGGTGAGAGGAAGAGCTATGACTGGCGGGGCCAGAGCTGGTGGTGGGGGTGTGGGGGAGTGCCGGGGGAGCGAGGGAGGGGGAGGGGGGAGAGGCAGGCTGTGGGAGGGAAGGAATGGGGCTGGGCCGCTGAGGATCCTGTAGGCAGCAAAGCCATCAAAGGGTGTGAAACAGGGAATGACAAACAGGTGGGTCTTTGGGGAGGTTCCTTCCAGAGGCAGATTTGGAGGAGGGAATGTGTAGTGGGTTGGAGAGCCTGTTGGATGCTGAATTATCCAAGTAGTAATAATGAGGGCCTGAATTCAGAGAGGAACAACCAGGATGGAGACTCAAAAGACAGGAGTATAAATAACAAAAGCTACCAGTGATGGAGAGCCCACTGGATTACCAGCCGCCCTGGGAGGTCATGGTCCCCACTTTGCAGGTGAGGAAACACCTCGCCTGGCCACACGAGGGTCAGTGGCAGGGTCTGATGGCCTTGCCCGGTGCTATGCTTGTGCTCAGGGCCTGGCGTGCAGGGCTGGGCTGGGACAGGAGCGGGACTGGTTGGGGCATATTGGTGCAGATGGGACCGAGGTTGCTGGGGGAAGCCATGTGGACCGTGTGGTCTGTGGGCAAGATCCCAGGCCGCGCCATCTGAAGAGGGACCCTGGAGGGAGATGAGCAGCCCAGAGGTGGATGTCGGCAGCGGGGGGATGAGGGGGCCGACTGAAGTGACATGGGAGAAAGTGAAGGTCTGGGTTGAGTAGAAGACTCCCACCACATGCGGCATGGTGGGAGGGAGGTTCTCCCCTTGACCCTGCCTAAATGAATTATCCAGAGACATTTCTGTGACTTACTGTTCCGACGTGGGTGTCATGCTTTTGAAGTATCAGGGTCTCTCTGTGTAGCAGGTGAACCAGGACGGGTCACTGGGCACCTGCTACCAGTCAGGTCACCCAGGTGTGACAGGGGTCACACTGAGAAGGATTGATTCATAAAAATGTCGGGGAAGCTGCCCAGTAGGGTGTTGGGGGCGGTGCAGAGGCCGTTGGAGAGGGCTGGGCCTCCAGGGAGTGGTGGTTCTCCTCAGTTCTGAGGTAGGTGCCACCCCGTCCTCCTGATTGTCCCTTGTGGGGCCACCTTCAGCAGGGCCACCAAGAGCTCAGGGCTTTTGTGCTCTCTCTTGACCATGCCCCTACTTGGGCTTCACCATGAGCCCCGACTCTACCATCGCCTGCACCTGCAGCTCCGAGTGTGTTTCCAGAACTGTGGAAACAGGCTGTGCACCTGGGAGCTTACTCTAAGCATCCTGGGGACCCTGCCTGTGCCCTTTTCCTCTCCTGCACCAGGCACCCAAGAGCTGGGTGGCACTCGACCAGGGGTTGATACCTATTTTTGTACAACCTTTGAACTAGGATGGTTTTTACATTTGCAAGTGGTTGGAAAAAATCAAAAGAAGAATATCCTGTGATACATGAAAGTTACACGAAATTTCAGTGTCAATGTCCATCAAGTTCTGTTGGAACAGGCTCCGCCCATTCACTTACATATGGCCACTTTGGCTTGACAGAGAGCCTAAAATGCTTACTTTCTGGCCTTTTACCAAAAAAGTGTGCCAACCCTTGTCCCAACCCGTTAGCCCCCACCCAAGGCGCCAGGCCACTCGGAAGTGGGAAGGGGTGTGACTTCCTTCCCCTCCCCGCTGTGTGTTGCTGGGGCTCCAGGGTATTAAAGGATTTAGGAAGGTAGCCTCCCCTTATCTGTAGTGGTTCTCTTCTAGAATTTTTTCCTCCTGGAATTTTAAAAAAGTACTTTTCACCATTGCATAGAGGTGAAGAGTCCTGGCTTTGGGCTGCCTGGCTTCGCCGCCTCCCTTGGGCCAGTTGCCTCTCCCCTCTCTACCTCAGTTTCCTGACCTGGAAATGAAGACTAGTGATCGCGCCTACCTCACAAAGGGGCGGGAGAGGCGGAAGGAGTGAAGTGTATGGTAAGCTCTTAGAAACAATGCCCGCCTGGCGTATGGTAACTGCACAATAATTCTAGAACTCAAACAATACAGAGCATATAAAATTCAGCTCCACACCTCCATCCTTCACCGCCTGGGCGTTTGTCCTTCTGCACACGCGTGCAAGTGCAGGTGTGTATACATACATAACTTTAAATGGGACCATAAAATACTCTTCACTCTGTAGTCCTTTTTTTTAACCTTTTTTTTTTTTCCACTTAATAAATCAAAGACGCCCTTCAGGTCCCTACATGGAAATCTAATTCCATCTGTAGGAGCTATATTGATGTAAGAGAATTTGTCACGCTTCACTGTGGCCCTTCTCCTCCAGGCTGCTCACACACACCGTCTGGGGGTCAGCACTGGGGCGGGACGCCGGGCCCAGCCCTCTCACCCCTATCCCCGTTAGGTGTGGCTTCTTCCTCCAGCCCCACCTCTCCCAGGGCCACAGCTGCAGCTCAGCATCTGCTGCTTTCCTCTGCTCAGGCTTCTCCTGCGCACACGTGTGTGCACATCCACTCCCCTCCCCCCACCAAGCCTGAAATCCAGTCGGGGCCATGGGTCAGGTTCTTTCCCAGAAAGGAGTCCGAGGATGGACACAGCTAGTGGGGTGCGGCGGGGGCGGTGGGGCCAAGTCTGTAGGTGAGAGCCGTCCACATCTGTCAGTGGCACCTGCAGTGAGGGGGCCTGCAGTCAGGAGACTGGCCACAGGTGCAGCTCTTTCTGATTCCCCCAGGGGACCCCAGAGCAACATCTCTTCTCCACTCCCGGGCCTCGGGCCTCCCCTGTGGCGGGGAAACGGTCAGGTGAGAGGGTCTCTCGGGCCCTTCCAGCACTTTCCTCCTGTGAAGCTCAGGTTGCGTCAGCCTTTGCAGCATTCCTGCCCCGGACCTGCTCCCCAGGGGCCAGCGGCGGCCTCGCAGATCATGGAGCAGCAGCTGAGAGCTACACCTCATTTCTCAAGCCTCCAGAACGCAGTGGGGCTTGTTGTTTTAAAGCCGCAATCAGTTTACTTCCCAGTGTGCTTTGGCTCAGGCCGTGGTTGCGTCCATGTCGTCTCAGCAGGAGAAAGCCGGTGTGGGGGTTGGCATGTCCTTCTGAGGGCCCCTCTGCCTCGGATGTTTCTCTGAGGCCACATGGCCCTCACAGCCCCCCTCGGAGGTAGGTAGGCAAAAGGCAGTGATTTTACCCATTTTCCAGATGGAGAAGTAGGCTAAGCGAGAACTCTCACTGCTCGGTTCAACACTTTGCCCACATATCCTGTGGGAAGTAGAGCTAAAGACATGTAGGAGACCCCCCAAAGGAAGGTGCTGTCTGGCGGCGGCTTGCCAGTGGGGTACCAAAGTGCATCGCCCCTAGAACCCCCACCATCATAGGGCGCAGCGCCAAACCCCAGCCCCCGCTCCCAAAGCAGACCCATCACAGAGGGAGCCTGGGGCCTTACCCTGGTTTGTCACACCCTTGAAGTATCTGGGTGGCTGGAGGGAGGTTGCTGGGGGTTGTTGAGTGGTGGACCAGAGTCGGTGTGAGGCCAGCTCCTCACTGAGCAGGCAAAGGCTTCTACAGGCTTGGGTTGGGGTGTCGGGAACCGTGGTTGGGCCCCTTCCCTGAGGACACCTGTCCTGCACCCCCGGGGGCTCCTTGCCCTCCGGGCTCAGCGGCCCTTTTCCCAGGGTCTGGTCAGTGTAGCTTTGGGAGAACGCGGACAGCAGGAAGCAGTGTTGGCAAATCAGTTTAGTGGCTGTTACCAGGAACAGTAATTTTGTGCAGCCTCTTGTCCTCCGTTGTGGTAAATAACAGATAATGACATTTCCAGGCAGTGGTGTGGCCCTCACCTCTCCGGCTGCGCCCTGCAAGCTGCCACACTTCGGAGGGCCTCTGTTTTTCCTTTCGTGACATTTCCCCCCTGACTGTTTGCTGTTCACTGACTTTAACTCGAGGTGGATTTAGCCAGTTCTCTGTTCCCCCTCGGGGGGCGGGGGGGGACACAGGGCACCTCTCCTGCTGAGGGTGGAGGGAGGAGCTGACCATCCTTCTGCGGCCCCCATTAGGCTGGGCTTCCAAACCAAGAAAGAACCAGGCCTTTCTCAGAGGCAGCTTGGGGGCCCTGCGACTTCCCTTCCAAACCCTTTCCTCACCCTTGTCATCCCACCTTTTGTGGGAGGCATGACTCTCCCAGGTGACAGATGGAGAGGCCTTCCAGAGACCCCTCTTGTCTAGGAACCACCCCTGCCTTGCTTGAGTTTCCAGGTGTAGCAGGGAGTGTGGCTTGGGCCCTCCGGGGAGAGCGGCCTGAGCCCCTGCAGAGCCGCCCCACCAGGCTTCTGACTGCCCCCAGCGGAGGCTCATGCGCTTTCCGCTCACGCTGTGCTCGGTCATCTTGCTCAGGTGTGATCAGCGCGCTGCTCCCTGCTGCCTATAGAATGAAGTCCGACCGCCCCCACCTGGTATCGGGGCCTGCAGTCCGTCCCCTGGGCACAAGCCGCTCACTTCAGCAGCATAAATGGAACACCTGGGCTGGGGGTTCTGAGGCCTGAGGTTTGGGGCCCCGACTCCACCTGGCCCAGACAGGTCACCGCTCTCCTCGGCGCTCTCCTGGGCGCTCTGTCCCGCCCGGCTTGGCAGGAGGGCCCCTCCTTGATTAGTAGTGATGCAGCTCCCACAATGTTTTGAAGCCCTAGGGTGTTGGTCTAGTCTGCTGTATTTTTCAAGTTAAAAAAAAAAAAAAATCAGTTCCAACAAGGTATTTTTTGGCTTCAAGGTTGTTTGCTGTGTCCCAGGCACTGGAGGGAGTGGGTATTTTCACATAAACTGAGAGTAATGATAAACCTGTAAAGTCAGAGAAGGCTGTGCTGATCCCGTGGACAGGTGGGGCTCCCTAGGGGCTGGAATGTCCCATGCCTAGTTGGCGGGGGCAGGGCTGGGGGATGTGGGCGGTGGGGGGGGTCTCCTGACTTGAACCAGGCAGCAGTTGGTGCTGACTTGGCTTCTGGCGGACCCTGACCAGCCATCCCCAGTCTCCCAACCCTCCTGTTTCCCAACCTGGTCTCTTTGGCCAAGCAACTTGAGTTTGTTGGACGGCTGGCAGTCTCGTCCAGCTTTGGGCCCCGTGGTCATGCTCCAGGTCCCCTTCTGCCTCCCCCAGGTGCTGGCCCCTGCTGTGCTCTCTTTCTCCACCAGCTCCATCCCTAAGAATCCAAGCGTTCAAGTCCCCTTCAGACTAAACAAACATTTATTGAGTACCTAGGGCACTGTCCAGGTTCTAGAGCTCCCTCAGGGAACGAGGCAGGCAAGGCTTCAGCCCTCCCGAAGCACCTTCCAGGGGTGGTGAAATCAACAGTAGACAGCACACAGATCAATATGGAAAGTTCACTCTGCTGCCCTTAAGTTCCCCAACTTCAGCCCTCCCTCTTTGTTGCTTGGCCTTCCTCCCCAGCCGTGGTCCTGTGTGTCAGCTACCACTGGGCAGCTATTCCAAGGGACTTCTACTCACACTGCAAACAGCGGCGTGTCCAAAGCCAATTATCCCGCCTGACCCTCTCTCCGCCCTGTTCCCTTCACCACCATACATCCTGTTGTCCACGTTAGCAGCCTCAGAATGACCTGGAGCCTTCCTTTGCCTCGCCTCCCTTACCTAGCCGGGAGTTGGAATTCCATAGGCATCTGGGAATGTTCCGGAAAAAGAACCTTTGCTGAGAATGTGGAGGACAGATCGACCAGGAAAGTGACTGAATCACTCAGCAAAGGCATTTTTTTCTGAAACCCAGATCTGATCTGGCCCTCCCGTCCTTGCGTCCTGAAAAGCTGTGGCATCCGGCGTGCACACGGTGCTTGTTGCTCAGACCCTCCCACCTTTCCTAGCTGACTTTTCGCCTGCAGGTTGACCTGCTAACGTTGGGCATTTGAATGCAAATGATATCCTTTTTCTCCAAGGAGTCATACATAATTTTAGAGGCAATTTCAATATGTAGAAATGTCTACTCATTGTGGAAGTGCACGGGAGGAAGTTACTAGTACTTTGCTGGGGGATAAATCAAGGAAGGAGCCTTGGAGGAGGAGACATTGACGTTGTGCCTGAAGGATACATAGAAGTTTGCTGGGCATGAAGCAAGCCTGGGAAAAAGCTCAGAAGCATGGAAGTACCTAGAGTGTTGGGAGCAGACAGTGGGGCATGGGGAGGGGGCCCGAGAAGGGCTGAGGAGCAAGATTCTCAGATGTGTGTGCATGTTTTCTTCTCTCTTTGCTCCTCACCTTGGAAGCCTTGCTGGGCTTGCAGCCTGGTCCAAGACCTGGGGGGTAACAGGGCCTCAGGAAGTGTTTACTCAATGCCCTGGCCTGCAGCTGAGGTTGCTGCCCACCAACTTCTAGGGAAAGGGATGGTGGAGGCTTAACGGGAGCCTCTTGCGTCGCCTTCCCATCGAAATTTCAAGTCTTCCGAACGTGGGGCTGCGACTTCAGTGTCTTTGGGGTCAGGCCCACACCCTGGTCACATGCCCTGGAGCCATAGAGTTTCTTGAGTTGGACATACCTGGCCAAGGGCTCCTTGCATAGTCATCGCTGACCAGAGCGGGCAGCTTGGTGGTGGCCCCGAGGAGCCAGGTGCAGCTTGGTGGTGGCCCCGAGGAGCCAGGCTTACTTGCAGCCATTAGTTCAGTGGGTGCAGAGAGGGGCAGGGCATTTTCAAGATGCTGGATTGTGAGGACAAAAAAAAAAAAAAAAAAAAGATCTAGTTCTTCTTTAGCTGTGGTTCTGAGAACCAGGTTCCTTTAACAGAACCCAAGCCAAATTTCTACCAGGTGGCAAGCGTGCCTCCCAGTGAGAAATTGTCCGTGAGAGGCCTGGGCTTCTGGAAAGCAGAGGGTGATGATGCAGCCATGGTTGGGCTGAGGGAGGCCAGAGCTGGCTTGGGGACTTCCAGTTCCTTGTGTTCATGTTCCTGGCCTGGGCAGTGTCTGTCCATTTCCTGGGCCCTAGAAGCATCCTTCTTAACAAGTGGGGGGGGTCACAGAGGTCCATGGGTGAGAGGTAAGATTGGGCCTGGGATTGCAGTCCAACGCTCCACTTCCTCCCCTTGGGTGACCCAGACAGGTTACCAAGCTGTCTGCCCACTCATGCCGTGCCCAGCACATGGTACATGTTATATAAGCTCTTGCTTTTATTATTATGGACCTGGGTCCTCCACCCTGACTCTGCCACTTCCTTTTAACATGAACTTGGCCAAGCCACCCAACATCTCTGGGCCTCCAATCCCTCATCTACAACATTCAGATCATAAAAGCACCCTCACAGGGCTGTTGCGAACGTAAATGAGATTGAATGTGGTAATGATAATGTGTGTTGAGCGCTGAGCATGGTGCCGGGCATGGAATAAAGTGCTCAATAAATGGTGGCTATTATCATTATTATGAGTTGTAATTCTAAGTAACCATGCAGCAGGGAGCAAGATGGATGGAAGCCGGCTCCCTCCACCACCTGGGCCCTCACTCCCTCCTGACAGAGTGGGGCTGGAGAGCGGCAGACCGTGTGACATGGCGCTCCTGGGAGACCACTGGCCTGAGCCTCGTCCTCCAGGGACTCGGGTGGAGCCCCCTAGACCTGCAGCTAGGAGTCCGGGGGACGAGATGTCCTCAGCCATGGCTCCGGCACTGTCAGCCCCAGGAACCCAGGCTGGCAAGAGTTCTTCCCCTGGGCTGGAAGGAGCTAATCAGGGCTCAGGGATTCTAGGCTCAGGCCTTGTCGGAGCCAAGCAGGGGAGAAGCCAGCTGTGTTCAGAGCTTATGGAAATCTTGATGGTAGAACTCCATTGACCATTATATTCCTTCTCCCTCGGCCGGTTGGTTCAGTGACAAGCGAGCCCTGAGGTACACACCAGGCGCAGGAGATTTTAGGAGGGTTGTGTTCAGGGACCTGATAGAACCGTTCTCAGAGGAGTGGCAAGTTCTTACACATGTTTCCCGCTTGTCTGGAAAAGAGGCAAAAATCAGAGACACAGTTTCTGGTCTGAGAGGTGATGCTGAGGAAAAGCAGCATCAGAAAGAGTTAGCGGGGCTGAGGGGGCAGGTGGGGCGGCATCTGCGCCCCCCCCACCAGCCTGGCAGCTTCATCTTGCCCGAAGCAGCCCATGACCGCGTCAGACGCACACGGTGGGGCACAGGCGCAGAGATGATCCAGAGCCACATCCAGGCACGATTTCTTATCACGTGCTTGTGAATGTTAAAAATCCAGAGCTGCTTCTGTTGCGTTTTCAACCCCCCTCTGCACTCGGAGCTCGGTGCTCACTGGCTGGAGTGAGGTGTTTTGGAAGCTAGTCTTGAAATCTGCAGTGCTTCCTTTCAACTGGGAAAGGTGGTTGGGGGTGGGGGGTGCCTGACCGGCAGACGTCAGAGGCTCATCTGGAGGGGGTGGGCCTGCTCAAAACTGGCTATGCAGCCTCCCGGAAGCCTGGGTGAAGAGGGGACATCTGGCCCTGCGTGGTCATGCATCTGCCACCTGCAGCCAGGATGGAGAGAGCTGGTGTGTCCTGGGCCCAGCCTTACAGCGGGAAGCACAGAGAGAGTTGACTTCCTTCCGAAATTCTTCTCCTGTTGACTCCTGGCTTCTGTCTCAGATGGAGCAGCAGATGGCTGGCATTCTTGAGGTTGCATGTCTTTGGGCCTGAGTGACTCGGTACTTGTAGGTGCTCAGGGCTGAGGTCAGTGTGCCCCCAGCCCCACTGGCCCCTGGGCTGTGTCCTGGTGAATGGAAAGGAGGTGGTGCCCGGCTGTGTCCTCTCCCACTTGAGGCTTGACCTAGTCCACAGCTCTGGAGGAGGGGCTGGCTCTGCCGTCACTTGGGGGTGGGGGTGGGGGTAAAGGCTTGGATAAGTGTCTGGGCAGCTGCTCGGGGCTCAGCATGGGGTTCCCATCCCAGCTCCCCGTGGTCAAGTTCTTTAACCTCAAGCCTCGGATCCCTCATGTATAAAACAGGGACAATAATACCCACCTCCTAGGTTATTACAAAAATTAATAAGGTTCTACATAAAACACGTAATTTGGTGCCTGGTGTAGCATAAGTGCTCAGTGTGTTAATATTTATAACATGTACATCGGTATCTCAGCAACCTAGTCACCTGGCAGCAGGACCTAGGTTCCAGATATAGAATCTGTGGAGACGAGTCCATCTCCAGCCCCTACACTCCTGGCCCACAGGGCTGGGGAAGCCCCTCCAAACCTGGCTCATGTCTCCAGGGTTGAGCAGGGCTGAGCCTATGATCTGGGGGGTCAGGGACTCAGTGACACCATCTGGGAGAGGCTGGGGGACGAGGCTGACGATCTACATTTGAGCCACAGTCAACCAAAAAGTCCTGTCTCCTGCCTGTTTGTGCATGGGCTTTCAGCTTCTTGAATCCATCCTGACCCACAAAAATCCAGATCTGGTCAAAAAATGAACTTGGGGTGAGTGATTTCCCAAAGCATTTAGCATAGGCTTCCTTTAAATAGGAATTCTGCTTATCCATTGAAAATAGATTTTGACTTAGCACAATTTGATTTACATTTGGGGCGCTATCCTTCCATATATTTTTCTGTGCATATATTGACTTCTAAATAGATACAGGCACTTATACATATTTATATGGTAGAGCATCACACTATGCATACTGTTTATAACGTGCTTTTTAGATTTAATTTATTGTGAGTGTTGCTCCATTTCAGGATGAATACAGCTTCACTGTGATTGTTTTCACTTTTTTTTCGTTTCTGTCGTCAGCATTTTTATTGCTGCATAGCTTTCCCCAAAACGCGACCGGATTGTTCCTTGTTGAGGATTTGATCTCGAGCCCTGGGAACACATTGTGTGACACGAGGGGCACACTTGCAGGCTTGCTCCTCCCATCGCTTTGCGCAGGTGCTGCAGACATTTGGGTTGGGTCGTGTCTTCCCTCAGTCCCCGGGGCCGGACGGGGCGGACTGCTGCTCGGTGAGCAGCACAGCGGTGTGGGTCCTCACGAGGGCATCTCAGCTACAAATCAGCCTCGGATGATCGGAATGCTCGGGGAAGTCCTCTTCTAGATGAGTCTTGCCAGTTCATAAACTCCTGTGTTTGGTGGGACATTCATTGGGCCATTGAGGACAAGGGGTCATGCCTTGTTCGTCCCCTTCCTTCCTAGAACAGAGCCTTACATCTGGTGTCAAATGTTTGCTGAATTGAAGCACCAAATATTTGCAGATGAGCCATCTTCAGTATTCATTTCTACAGCGCTGCATACACGTTCTGGCCTCTGTGTGTGGAACATTTGGGCACATTTTCATCTCTTTTGCTTGGCTGAGCATCACAAACAGGGCTTTCTGTGTGATGACCGATGATGCCGTGAAGCCCTCAGGACCTGTCGAGGGCTGTGTGGTTGTTTCCCGCTTGCTAACTGCTCCCCAGCCTCTGCTCCTGTGAGGTGTTGGCGTCTGCGTGCCCAGCAGTGTCCTTCTCGCCCAGCCCGGCCCCACGCCCCCTTCCTTCTCCTGACTGGCAGCAGCTTGGGAACCCCCACAGAGCATGGGTTCTCCCTGAAATGGGCCAGGGGGCTCACAGTGAGGAGGTGAAGGCCTGGCCTGGGAGTAAAATGCTTGAGCTCAGCTGCCTGGGGGCTCACAGACCTTCTTGTACTTCTGCTTCTTGGCTGTGGTGTGGGAGGGGGAAGGTGTTGGATTGCAGTGCGGGGGCTTCAGGGAGTAGAGAGAGGTAACCGAAGTGGCCCGGATGATGAGGATGTCGAAGAGGGCACCTGATTGGACCGTGGAATGAGTCTGCACACACAGGTGGCCTGCAGGATGTACCCCTGGGGATGCAGGCAGAAGCGGTCATGTGGAGGGTGGGGGACACATTCCTCGCCTCCCTCATCCCCCCCCCCAGTGTCCTTAACAAAAGACCCTCAGTGTCATTTCCTCTGTGACTAGGTCGGCCTGGATTCACGCCCCATACCCTGAGCATGAGGCCCACCTGGCCAGCCGTCCTACAACCTCAGACACTCTGCCCCATGTACAGGCTCTCCCATTGCCCCGCTGGTGAGCGCCACGTGGTGTGGACAGGAGTGCACCCTGGCTTATGCTGCATGCTGTTTCTTTTCTCTGGGTGTCTCATCTCCCCAACAGATTGGCACGTTCTACAAAGGGCTATGTCTTGCCTTCTCAATGATAATACTAAAAGTATCTCCTATTTATTTGTTCATTCATTCATTCCACAAATATTCATTGTGCCAGTCACTGGAAACAGGAAAGTGAACAGAAATAGACATGACCTCTGCAGCCTTGTAGAGGCAGTGATAGTCACCACACAAATGAGGGTAAAAATCTTGGCCCTGACAGTGGAGGAAAAGAGGCAAGAGCCTGTTATGGAAGCTCCAATGGGGTAAGAAATCAGGGAAGACTTCCTTGAAGAAGTGGTGCTTTTTGCTGAGGTCTGAAGGTTGCATAGGTTAATGATAAAAGAGTGTGGCCAAGTGTATCCCAGACAGAGGGAGCAGCATATTCAAAGGTCCTGTGGCAGAAGAAGCAAGTGAGGACCAGGGACTGAAGGCAAGCCCACATGGCTAGGTCTCAGAGCATGGAGAGCAAGGGGAGAGGGGTGTGAACTGAGGCAGACGAGGAGGGTCCAGCCCGAGCAGGCATGACACGCCATGTAAAAGCAGGTGGTCTTCATCCAGAGAACAACAGGAAGTCTCTGGAGGCTTTTAAGCTGGCAGGGACAGCATAAATGACATGATTAGATTTGCATCTTGAAAAGATCACTCCTGCTGCTATGCCGGGAGCCCACTGGAGGCTGGCCAAAGTGGGGGTGAGGGGATGTGCTGGGAGGCTGCGGTGCAGGCCGGGCACTGGAGAGGACCTCAGTGCGGACCGGGAGGCAGGGAGGGTGGTGGTGGAGGGGAGGTGGCAGTGCCAAGTGAGATGTAGCTTCCTCGGCTGTGGATTGTTTGGTGGGAGTGAGGGAGGGTGAGGACCAGAGATGGTTCCAGGTTTGGGCCTATGTGACTGATGGGTGCTGGCACCCTTCAGTGAGACAGGTGTGCAGGAAAGAAATGTGGTTGTTGCTGCTCTTTATCACACAGTACGCTAAGCACTTTCATGAATCATCTCCCTTGATCCTCCCAACAGCGGGAGTCTGCCTGTTACCACCGTTTTATGGGCAAAGAAATGAGGCTCAGACGAGCAAGCCCAAGGTTGCATCCATATGGCAGATTGTGCTTTCCTGCCCCCAAAGCCTGTGTCCTGTGCCCTGAGCCACCCCCTCTGAGCTGGAATACATATTTGCAAAAGGAGGGCATGGAGGGAACGAAGAGAGAGCCCGTGCAGGCTGCAGCCCTGGAGCTTTGTTGCTTCTGCTCGGAGGCCGACCCAGGAGCTAGACTTGTATTGTTTAATGCCCACACAGTTGCAGGCTGCAGGAAGCAAGATACAGCCAAGGGCAGGAAGCTGGTGCTTGCTCCCCTGGGGCAATTCCGCTCAGTGGAAGCCCATCTCAGGCAGGGAAGCAAGGGACCACGCCAGGCCCCGAGACCGTCCCTGACATAATGGTGCAGTGTTTCCTTTGCACCAAGTCGATATCATGGCTGGCTTGCCCTCTCTGTCCCTGGCTTTTTTAAAATGTCACCTGCCTAATTTTCTTATTGGAACCTCGGAACAAAGAGTGAGCCCATAAGGAGAAAAGGCTCATTATTCTCTCACTGATCCGAAATTTAACAGGGCAGCAATTGTATATTATTTGAACTGGAGCATGTTATCTTTTTGCTGGCCCAGATTCCCCATCCAGAGTTGCTGCAGACCCATGAAGACGACAGAGAGGTGGCGAGAACTGGGGGCTCCACAGTGTTGGCTGGTAGCCTGAAAACAGGCTTATGCGTGGGCTGGGGCAGGTGCGTCCTGTCGCGCTACCCCGACCCTCCACAGCACTCCACAGGACAAGAGGCAGCAGGGACATTTGGGACATGCAACCCATCCCTCTTCCTGCCCTTCCAGACTGGGACTTGACCAACAGCCTTTGACCCAGCCTCTGGAGGGCGACTGGTCCAACCCGCTCCTGTCCCCAGGCTGGGCAGGTCTGCATCCCATGGTCTGGGGGGAGAAGACAACACAGCTGTTCTGAACTCTCTCCTAGTTTCTTGCATTGCCCCCAGCAGCATAGATGTTCATCCAACCAGATATTTATTGAGGGCATGTGCATGCCCATCCTCCCAGCCTCACTTCCAAGTGTTCGCTTCTAGAACCCGCGTCATGCAGCTGATGAGCAGTGTGACTGCTTCCCCATCCCCAGCAAAGTCTTGTCCCAGGGTCATCCCACCTTGCCTTCTCTGCCTATTCAAGAGGCATCAGCCACACTCCCGGGGACATGAACCCTGGAGAGCTATGGGCACCAGCTGGACTCCTGGGCCAGGGAAGGAGTTACCCAGCTCTCCTGAGGTCTAGAAGAAGGAAGCCTCCTAAATCCTGACCGTCCCCAGCTAGCTGGGGGGGTCTCAGACAGTCTTGAACACTTCTGAGCCTCAGTTTCCTCATCTTTATAGTGGAGATCATGACACCCCCTCATTCATACTTTGTCTCCAGGGTCCCAGTGCTTGGTACCTGCCATTGTCCAGTAAATGGTGGTAACTGGCCCTCTGTCCTCTCGTTATTCCTCGCACCTTCATCTTACTGGGAGGGGGCAGAGTGAGCTTGGAGGGCGAGCCATCATCCTACCCACTAAGCAGTAGGACAATCTCACCTCACTGGGAGGGCCACCCTTACTTCCACACGTGTACCATTTATACGAGATGGTGGGAATTAGCAAGGAAAACAGCCAACTGGCTTCAGGGCTTCCTTCCTCTCCCTTTACCCCCAGCAAGAAAGGCCTGTGTTGTGTTTTTCTGAGGCCCACCTTGTGGGCTTATGGGGGCCCCCTGTCCTCGGGATAGAATGGTTGTTGGGAGGTGTAGGGAGAGTCCCCAGACCAGCTCAGGGATGGCAGCTAGGGGCTTCTGGGAGACAGGCCGCAGGCCCTTGGTGACACTAAGCCCCAGCCTGTCACACATCCCAAACCCAGGCCTGGTACAGAAGTGGCCAGGCCTCCTCCCCCTCCGAGGGACCATGGGAGCCCAGAGGGAGAAGAGCAGAGTAGTGAGCACCCCAGACAGCACTCGCCGATTCCTTCCCAGATGGCCTGCACCCCCAGACACCCCACACTTAGGGCCTTCATGAGAGCTTGCCAGGGGCCCCAGTTGTGACTGGGATGGACTTCCTTCCAGCCCAGACAGATGAGAGCTTGAAGCAGGTTGCATTTCATTTGGAGAAATAAAAGTGACATTTCTCATAACCTGCGTGTTGAATGGTAGCAAATGCCCCCCCCCCCCCCCACCGCCCAATAGATATCTGAGCTTTCCTTTTGCAGAGAGCTGGCCCCCACCTCCTGCAGTGCTGGGCTCAGCCGCCTGATCGGGTGGTGACGACATGCTCTGGGAAGCCAAGTCGGTGACATTTCCCTCTCAGAAGAGAGTGTGCTCCTTGCTCAGTTGGCAGCCTGCAGAAAAGGCCAGGCTACAGATCTCGCCTTTCCCAGGCGGCGGGAGGCAGGAGAGAGCCCCCAGCCTGGCAGGGACCGGGCAGCTTCCGCGTGGTAGGCAGATTGATCAGCTGGCAGGACAGCTCTCTGAGGAGGACACGTGGCTGCTGAATCATACTCTGCCTGGGTTACCTGGAAACAGGTCTCAGCCCCACCAAGTCCCCCTCTGCCTCCCTGAGAATTTCATCTGCCTTGCCCACCCTGCTGGTTGCTGTGTGTTTCAGAGAAGCGAGATGTGGATGCAGAAGTCAGGAACTTCAGCAACACTGTAGAATGAAAAACACTGCAGAAACTAGGTTTGGGATACTTAGGCATCTGGAAAAAAATTATATAATGGCCCTAAAGTCAGACCTGAGACCGTTACTTACCTGCTGCGTGAACTTGGGCAAATTTTCCAACTACTCTGAGCCCCGGGTTGCTCACCTGTGAAATGGGTCTCATACTTACATAATAGGGTTCCTGGAATCATTCTGTGGGCAACGTGGTATAAAGCTGCCACCAGTGTTTCTCATTAGATCATCTCCTCCCCTCGTCAGGCACGCGTGTGAGGTCTTTGTGCAGCTGTATACAGATGTGTGTGCTCTTTGTTGAATAAGATCATTTCCTGCCCACGTTACCAGGTATCAGCGCAATTGGCTAAGTCAAGGCCACATCATATTCTGTTCTGTCTGCCTGGATCTTCCTCTGGTATCGGGCATTTGGGTTGTTTCCAGTTCTTTGCTATGGAAAATGATGCAGCTGTGAATATCAGCAAGCTTCTTCTTTTTTTTTTTTTTTTTTTATGTGATCCTAACAGAACGCATGGGGGTGGGGTGGGGAATTTCTTTCATGGCGATCCACGGATGGGCATATCCATTGTGCCCCAAAGCCAACTACAGAGTTTAGATGATCTGTGCCCTTTGAGTTATGTACCCTGCTGGTCTGAAACTAACCACCATCCCCTTGGAAGATGCCAGAGCGTTCCTTGTTTAGTTTCTCAGCCCCTCAGATGAGGAGGAAGTGGCCGAAGTGCTTACATTTCCATGTCCTCTCTCTTGTAGAAAGTCTGCACCAAATGTGGGATCGAGGCCTCCCCCGGCCAGAAGCGGCCTCTGTGGCTGTGTAAGCTCTGCAGTGAGCAGAGAGAGGTAGGATACCCAGGGCAGCGGGTGGGGGTGGGCTGGGGCAGGTGTGAGCACACTTGCGGTTGGGAAAATTCATGGTTGGTCGCTGGGAGGGCCTTCTCTAGAGGCCAAGCAGGACTCCCAAGGATGGCCAGGCAGAAGGGCGGGGAGGGCTGGCCTGCCTGCTTGCCTGTTCCATGGTGCAGAGGGGGCAGTGGGCCCTGGTTCTGCTATGCCCGGGGGCTGTGGTTTTGATGGGGAGTCCCTCACACTGAGTGTAGGTGCGTATAGTATTTTGTGCATAATGGCTATCCTAGGCTGAGTGTTTACTACACGCCCGACACTGCACTGTTCTTTACATACCTAAACTCGTTTCATCCTGACACAACCCCATAGGTGGTTGCTATGATTATCCCCTTTTACTGGTGGAGAAATGGAGACAAGAGAGGTGAAGTACCTTCTGGGCACAAGGCTAGTTGGTGGGAGAGCTAGAAATCAAACACAGCCGTGGTCAGTTGTGATGATGCCACCCCAAAGTCCCTTCTGGTACGAAGTTTCCATACTTCCAGTTCTGACCCCATTTTAGGAGAAGAAATCAAGGCTCAGTAAGTTCTCTGAGGCAATCACAGATAGGGGACTCGAACTGTGTCTCCTAACCCCCAACCCAGGGCTCCCTTCACTGTACCAGGATCGGGGCTGAAACAGAGGATGTTGGCAGGCAGCTTCTCTCTGTGGTGCGTCACAGGATGGGGATTGTGCTAACAGAACAGCTGGGCACAAAGGGAGCATACCCCTGGTTTTCCAGATGTGGATTTATTTTTTTTACTTATCTTGCTTGGCAACCGATATGGGCTTTTAATCTGAGGATCCATAAAAGGTCTTTAGTTATGGGAAATTTTCACCCATGCTGTCTTTGAATATGGCTCTCCGGCTAATGCATGTCTGCTCTCCTGGAAATCCTGTTGGATATATTGTTGAGCCTCAGTCCCTCCTCCAGGAACTCCCAACGGCTCTTTCTTGTTTCTTCCTTTATCCTTCTGGGATGCTTTCTGGGTAGTGTCTTTAGTTCACTAAACCTTTGAGACTATCTCCCAACTGTTGGTTTTGTCCTTTGTCTTTCTTAGCGTTAGCTTTCCTCAAGTGTCTTGGAATTTGGGTTTGTATGCTCATCTTGAGGTGGGAGTCAGTCTGTCTCCCTGCCCACCGCCTCCATCCAGATCTCCTTGCCAAGGGGTCTTGCGTTTCCTCCACCCAGGTCCTGGGTCCCCCCCGCCCCGTGCCGACTACTCCGCACCCCGCCAGTGCAAAGCCATGGGTCTTGTTAGTGATAGGTTGTGTGTCCACAGTGACGGTGGGATTATGCCCAGAGCCGATCATCACAGGCTTGGGCAGGGAGGCCATCTCTCCTTTTTTCAGCCTCCTTCCCCAGGTGGGAAATCCCTTCACCAGCTCCCATTTTCGGTGGCTCTGGCTTGGGTGCCCCACCTCTCAGGTGGCACTTTTAGTCCCCCCACCCTGGAAGGCTAAGCCCCCAGTGGCCTCCACCTGCTTCTGGCCCGGGAGCTCAGCAGGCTGTGCCTTTAGCCACTCCAAGTAGTAACTGTTTGGAGTTTCTGATCCACTGAGATATATACATATATAATGTATCCTATTTTTAAGCACAGTTAAGTTTTCTTGTTGCTTTTAGATTATTTTCATCTGTCACTGCTGTGTTTTTGGAACAGGGAAGGTCCTCAGAGTATGAACTAACATTCTGTCTTGCCTGGAGGTCCCTGATTTCTCACCCTGAAATAGAGTTGAAAGCACGGATTTCCCAGAGGTGCTGTGAGAATTCAGCAAGGTCCTTAAAGCATACAAAGTGCACATAAATGTCTGGCTTAGAATAGGAACTTTGTAACATCAGAGGCCTCCCTCTCACCCTGCCAGAAATCCCCACTTTGAACCTTAGGTCCTTCTGGTCTTCGGGGGTCCCTTTTAAGATGCAGGTCTCCACCGTCAGGAGAGAGGAGATTCCTTCAGAGAGTATCTTGTGGCAGACACTTGGCAGGATGAAATGACGGTCACCCCCAAGCCGTGGGAAGACAGAGAGGAAGGAGCTGTCAGGGAAAAGGAGGTGGAAGATGAATTTAGCAAACGTAATGATTTAGTGGAGTACTCTGGAGGCAGCTGCCCCTGGCCAGCCCCCCTCAGGTCACCCTCACTGCCCCCCTCCCGCCAACCATCCTGAGCTGCCGTGTGCAGGGCCCACATTTGGTGCAGACTTTCTTTCCTAATCTCCAGAGCCCAGAAAAGTCCAAAATAGCTTAGGATGAATTTTCTTATCTCTTCTAAGGCAAAGAATATGAGGCTGTGCAGTATGCTATCAGTTTGTCCTTGAATTTCTAGAGGCCGATACAATGTAGCCAGATCAGGAGTGCTCCGAGTTCCCTCTCTGCGGCCCCGGGCACACCGTGCACAGTTAGGAGGTGTGACAGTGCGCGCGTCTAGGAGGCTGCGTGCCTGTGGGGGCCATACCCGGGGGCTGTGTTTTCCCGCTTGCTTTGGGGGTGGGAGAGTGACAGGGTAATTGGTGTCCTCGTGCCTTTTCATCTTAGAAAAAATTATCTAATCACAACAAAGAGATAGTTAAATAGAAAGAGCATTGAAAATGTCATTTTAAGTGCCACATAGAGCTAGTTCTGAGGCCGTGACAAAAATGTGGAGTTCTGTCCTGCGGCAGAAGCCACATCCTGATGGGAGAACCTGCATTTTCTGATGGAAACTCATACCTCTGGGCCCAGACGCTCGGGTCCACCTCTCCTTTTGACACTTCCCTTCTGCCCTCTCTGGCTGTAATTGTCCACATTTTTTCTGGGTGCTGGTTAAAGGTCCCTGGGGCTGTCAGGTTGGTGATGCTGCCTGCTCTATGCGCTTCAGGGGTATAGCAAGGTGAACTTCAACCCTGATCGAATGCATTTATCCATTGGAGCATCCAACACGTATTTATTGAGCATCCTCTATGCGCCAGGCAAAATAGCTCTTCTTGTGGGAGAGAGAGACCACAGACATCGTAAATCCTGCCGTGTCACAGATGGCAACAAAGTGCTCAGGGGTGGTGCTGGGAACGTGGGGGGTAGCTGCTGTATTTTATATGGCGGTCAGAGAAGGGCTCACGGATGAGATGACATTTGAGCACGCTGTGTGGCTCTGTGATTAGAAAGTATTCCAAGTGGAGGGTACAGTGAGTGCAAAGGCCCTGGAGCAGGTGGGTCCTTGGTAGGTTTGAGGATCAGCAAGGAGGCCGGTGTGACTGGAAGAGGTCAGAGATGTGGCAGGGGGTCGGAGCATGTTGGTCCTTGTAGACCATTGTTAGGACTTTGGCTTTTGCTCCGAGTGGAAGGGGGAGCCCTTGGAGGGGTCTTGAATAGAGGAGAGACATGACCTGAATCTCCTCCCTCTTTTTTTTTATTATGTTAATCACCATACATTACATCATTAGTTTTTGATGTAGTGTTCCATGATTCATTGTTTGTGCATAACACCCAGTGCTCCACACAGAACGTGCCCTATGTAATACCCATCACCAGACTAACCCATCCCCCCACCCCCCTCCCCTCTAGAACCCTCAGTTTATTTTTCAGAGTCCATTGTCTCTCATGGTTCGTCTCCCCCTCCGATTTCCCCCCCTTCATTCTTTCCCTCCTGCTCTCTTCTTTTTTTTAACATATAATGTATTATTTGCTTCAAGGGTACAGATCTGTGATTCAACAGTCTTGCACACTTCACAGCGCTCACCATAGCACATACCCTCCCCAATGTCTATCACCCAGCCACCCCATCCCTCCCACCCCC
>NW_027397096.1:1623947-1690007 GCF_003265705.2 Callorhinus ursinus | reverse complement strand
TTAAGAATTCCTCATGTCAGGGCGCCTGGGTGGCTCAGCGGGTTAAGCGGCTGCCTTCGGCTCAGGTCATGATCCCGGGGTCCTGGGATCAAGTCCCGCATCGGGCTCCCTGCTCGGCAGGGAGCCTGCTTCTCCCTCTCCCTCTGCCTGCCTCTTTGCCTACTTGTTCTCTCTCTCTTTCTGTCAAATAAATAAATAAAATCTTAAAAAAAAAAGAATTCCTTATATCAGTGAGGTCATACAATACATGTCTTTCTCTGATTGACTTATTTCACTCAGCATAATACCCTCCAGTTCTATCCACATCGTTGCAAATGGCAAGATTTCATTCTTTTTGATGGCTGCATAATATTCCATTGTGTGTGTGTGTGTGTGTGTGTGTGTGTGTGTGTGTGTGTGTGTGTATACACACACCACATCTTCTTTATCCATTCATCTGTCGATGGACATCTTAGCTCTTTCCACAGTTCGGCTATTGTGGACATTGCTGCTATATAAACATCGGGGCACATGTACCCCTTCGGATCCCTACATTTGTATCTTTGGGATAAATACCCAGTAGTGCAATTGCTGGATCGTATGGTAGCTCTATTTTCAACTTTTTGAAGAACCTCCATACTGTTTTCCAGAGTGGTTGCACCAGCTTGCATTCCCACCAACAGTGTAGGTCTCCTCCCTCTTTTTAAAAGGTACTCTGGCTATTGTTTGGAGAATAAATTGTGTACTATAATGTCAGAGTCAGTATGATGGTGTTTCATCTCTCTTAGTTAATATTACCCCAGATATTTAAGTTCTTGGCTGTTGTCACTCTTAGAAGTTTTCATTTTTTTATTTTTATTTTTTTAGATTTTTTTAAATTCATTTGAGAGAGTGTGAGTGAGAGCACAGGCAAGGGGAGGAGCAGAGGGAGAAGGAGAAGCAGACGCCCCGCTGAGCAGGGAGCCCAACACGGGGCTCGATTCCAGCACCCTGGGATCATAACCTGAGCCGAAGTCAGAGTCTGAACCGACTGAGCCACCCAGGCACCCCTATTGTTTTTATTTTTAAGTAATCTCTATGCCCAACGTGGGGCTCAAACTCACAACCCCAAGATCAAGAGTCACATGCTCCACCAACTGAGCCAGCCAGGTGCCCTGAAGTTTTCATTTTTTTTTTTAAACATTACATACATTTTACTCTTTTCTGATTATGAAATTAATATGGATTATTGACATTTACAGTGTATCAAAAAGCATAAAGAAATACACACCCCCCAACTGAAAATCTTATGATCCAGAGACAATCACTGCCATCTTGGCATGTTTACTTCTGATCTTTTTTCTGCCTTTTTTCTTTATATTGTTGAACCTATGTTTTAAAATTAACATATCGGGGCACCTAGGTGGCTCAGTCATTAAGCATCTGCTTTTGGGGGCGCCTGGGTGGCTCAGTCGTTAGGCGTCTGCCTTCGGCTCAGGTCATGATCCCAGGGTCCTGGGATCGAGCCCCGCATCGGGCTCTCTGCTCCGCGGGAAGCCTGCTTCACCCTCTCCCACTCTCCCCGCTTGTATTCCCTCTCTCGCTGTGTCTCTCTCTGTCAAATAAATAAATAAAATCTTTTAAAAAAAAATTTAAAAAAGCATCTGCTTTTGGCTCAGGTCATGATCCTGGGGTCCTGGGATCGAACCCCGCATCGGGCTCCCTTCTCGGCGGGAAGCCTGCTTCTCCCTCTCCCGCTCCCCCTGCTTGTGTTCCTTCTCTCGCTGTGTCTCTCTCTGTCAAATAAATAAATAAAATCTTTAAAAAAATAGATAAAAATAAATTAACATATAAGTAATTTTCAGCATAATCTAGTAACTAATTCATAAGCATTCTGTCAGATGGCTATTTCTGCTAATTTAGGATATCTAAGTTATTTCCTTTTTTTCCTTCTTATTAACAATCACAGTAAATATCTGTACACAACTCTATGCCTACATTTTAAATTATATCCTCAGAATGGATTCTTGGAAGGGAAAAATAAACACCAGCATTTATATTCCCTCTTTTCTTATAGGCCCTTGAGTCACTACTTTTGATTTATCCCATAATTAGCTGGTATATAATTTTATATAATCGTAAATAAGGGCACATGGGTGGTATGTTTTGAGTCTTTTGCTATCTAATAATAACTCTTGTCTTTATTTTTTATTCTTTTAAGATTTATTTATTTATTTATTGAGAGAGAGCAGGGGAGGGGCCAAGGAAGAAGGAGAGAGAGAATTCCAAGCAGATTCCCCACTGAGCACAGAGCCCAACGTGGGGCTCGATCTCACAACCCTGAGATCATGACCTGAGCCGAATCAAGAGTTGGCCACTTAACCGACTGAGCCACCCAGGCGCCCAATAGCTCTTGTCTTTATACAAAAAAGACAGCTTGACTGATAGTAGAATTGATGATAATCTTTCCCACTCCAAATTCTGTGGGTTTGCCCCTGTTGTCTGCCAACCGCATGTGGAAAGAATCACCGTGAGGGAGAGTTAGCAAATGTAACAAGTAGGATTGGTGTCCAGAGTACGGGAGAAAATAGAGAAACTAAAAGGGATATAAATGCGTTTTTTAAATTAGTGAAGTAAAAGAGATAAGGAAGAGAAACCACATTGAACAAGCAGGACCTTTGAAAAAGGAATCAGAAATTTGAAAAAGAACCACTGAACCATTTTCATTTCGAAAAATGAAAAATGTTATTAATAAACTTAAAAACTCAATTGAACTGTACTTTGGTAATTTTCTAGAGCAATACGTCCTGTCATTCCCATTAACAGCCACATAGGTTTCCTTATCATTTGCTTCTTATTGATTGGTTTTTATTTTTGATCCCTGGTTGGCACTCCCAACAGCCTGGAGTCCCGAGTCCCTATTTCTGCTGTACCAACTGTCATGAATATGATGTTTTTGTGACCACACAATACTACAGTCCTTACCCAATTCACCTTTTTTCAACTTGCTGCTGTGTGTGAGCATTGTATCTCCCACTCCCCACCCCCCTCCCATCTCCATTCCCTCCTTGAACAGACACACTCTGTAGTCACCTTCCTGATTTCCTTGTTGGCAAATTAATAAACTCGGACTTGTGTTTGAGATTTAAAGAACCAGAAACGGGGGGTGATGCCTGGGTGGTGCAGTCCGTGGAGCATCTGACTCTTGGTTTCAGGCTCAGCCCTGAGTCAGCTTGGGTTTCTCTCTTTTCTCTCTGTCTCTCTCCTCCACTCTGTCTTTCTCTAAAATAAAGAAAGAAATCTGAAAGAAAGAAAGAGAGAGAGAAAAGAAAAAAAAAGGAAGGAAGGAACGAACGAACCAAGGAACCAGAGGGGGGATCGAAGCAGCCCTGAGCAGACTGGTTAAATGGCACATCAGGCCCCACCGTAGAACCCCACAGAGGACCGTTTCGAGGATGCAGCTGAGCCTCCAAGTAGATGAAGCCCATGAAGGCAAAACTGAGAAAAAGAGAAGGCGGGGTGACAAGATCCAGTGCACAACAGAAAGTAGTTTTCATGGCAAGCACGGACATGGGGAGAAGTCTGAAGCCAGACTCTGCTTTTATTCCTCTCTAAATAACCTGGAGGTTGGGAAATTAAAATTTTTGTCTGGGTATGCCTAGGTCATTTTCATTGATTTTTTGTCTAGAACAGACATACTTGGATCTTTGACGCCAGAAAGCGTTTCAGTTACGTTTTTGCTTATTGTTTTGTTCTCAACTATTCTCGTTTCTTCTCGGGGGTTTTAATTTGAAGGGTGCATTTCCATTCTCTGTCTTCTGTATCCATGGTCTGCTACCGGATCATTTTCAACTCCCCCATTCTGAAAAATCTTAAGGCTTTCCTTCGGCATCTCTCATTCCTTTTTTTGGGGGGAGGGGTCTGACTCTGGAGGTTTCCTGTGTTTGTCTCAGTGCATACACGTGGAATCCATCCACCTTCAAATGCTGTGAGTGCTCCAGACTCAGGATTTACCGGAGGCAGCATGTGCGTGGCTCACAAGCTCTTTCCTTTGTCCGGGATTTCGCTCCACAGAAGGGGCAACATGACTCTCCTGTGACCCGGCCTTCTGGCCATCGGGGCTAGGAAGGATGGAGAAATCTGCAGGCCTGGTCGGTTCTTCCTGCCTGTCCCTGCTCTCCCACTGTTGAGCCTTAAAGAAATACACCTTCCCAGATGCAGCTCCCTGTACCCACTCCTTCCCACACCTCGTTCTTTTCCGGGAGTCTGTCTCCCATCCATGAAGACGGGGTTGGGGGAGGGAGGACAGCTCCTCTGCGGCCTCGGAAACCCACAGTCATGCTGCACCGGGAAGGCTGCCCAGGGGGCCTCGGACCCTGCCCCCTGATCCCCACCAGGGGGGCCAGTGATGTGCTGCCCATCTGACCCACTGTGTCGTCGGAGGGGAGACCAGCTGTATGTAGGTCGGCCGTCATATTCCTTCTTTGCTGGTCCTTGTGCCCTTTCTTCCCATGCTTTTCTGACTGTTAGTGCAAGGTTAAGAGGGGCTGCTTCAGGGCTTCTAAAGACATGACGTTGCAGAAGCCGGAAATTATTTCTTATTTAGCCTTTAATCCTGATTCATTAAAAAAAAATAGAGTGACTCAGAGTTATACTGTAATCCATGGAAAAGTTAATTAGACTCTAAATTCCCCAGGATTCTAGAAGCCGTTCCTCTAGCCTCTTTTTAGAGGCTGAAGCTTTGGAGTAAGTCTTCTTTGAGGATGTAGGCAGTCTCTGAGCGGGCTGAGCTAGAAAGGGGAGAAGACCAATTTGTAAGCAATTGAAAGTTGATTAATACAATTAGAGCGTGTGCTTTGCCTTCCCAGTTTCACTCTGCCTCCTGATTATAACTCAGCGGAGTCCAGGGCTGCACCAACACTTACTCTGTTTCCTGCAGTGCTCCGCATATAAAAGGTTCTCAGGAAATGTTTGCTGATTGAAAGAGACGTTTGCAAAAAAGGAAAGCTGGCTCCCTGTTCAGATGGCTTCAGAACCTTTTCCCAGCAGGGTGCTTTTGATTTCCCCCGGAGACTCATCACAGCTGGCCCTGGCCGGGGTCCCACATTGGTGCTGAGTCTGTATTCTCACCTTCTGGCCCCTCTCTCCTGTTTGTTGATTGACTGAAGGAGGAATTTTTGAAGTTGGAAAGTGGCTTCCCATGGTGGTCTTTAAATCATCTCTAAATTGGGGTGCCTGGGTGGCTCAGATGGTTAAGCATCTGCCTTCGGCTCAGGTCATGATCCTCCTGGGATCAAGCCCCTTATAGAGCCCCGCATGGGGGGGGAGGTCCCCAGCTCAGCGGGGAGTCTGCTTCTCTCTCTCTCCCTCTCCCCTGCTTGTGCTCTCTCTCTCTCTCTCTCTAATGAATAAATAAAATCTTTTTTTAAAAAAATCATCTCTAAATTGCCTCACCTGACCAGTATAGCGCAGGTAAGCAAGCCCCTGGGGAGGGTCTGCCTCAGCACAGGCCTGCAGGAGGCCAGGAGAAGCAGGGGCTCCCCCAACTGCAAGCCAGCACGGGTGGGAAGCAGCCGGCGAGCCCAGCACCCTTGTGGCACCTGCCTCCCAGGCGGGCAGCCTGCACTCACTGCAAGCTGCCATCTGCTTCCACACGCTGGTTCTTCCCCCCGGCCTGCTGTTGCTTGCAGCTTGGATTTTTGTTGCAAACAGCTTTGCCAGAGGGCCCCCTGCGGAGGCCCATGAGTACACTCAGGGGTAGGTGGCTGGCCCTCGAGCCAGCAGGGCGGGCCATTGCTTGAGGGTCCTACCATCCACCGTCTGGCCCTGGGCTGGTGTTACGGTGTCCCAGGGGGACCTGGATGGTCATACTTCCTCAGTGTGTCGGTCACCTCCCACGTGCCGCAACTCTGCTGAGCAGACCATCAGTGCAGGCTCCTGGCCTCCCGCACATGTGGAAGTGGCAGGAGGAGTAGGATCCTGGGGCGCACCAGCCCCTCTTCCTCCTGGGGGGGGGGCAGAGTCATCTCTCACCCACTTCCCTGCCCCTTATTTGGGGCTGCCTACCTGTCCCTGTGTCTGTGCACTGGAGAAAGAACTTTCCTCTCTGAGATGCTGCCCAATCCAAGAGGACTTTCTCACCACTGTGCTCCAGTCCGCTGGCCCAGTCCTGCCCATGCACGCCAGAGGAGTCCAGTCCAGCATTGAGTATGGACGTTAACAGAGCACCCACCATGGGCCAGACGGTGAATATCTAGCTTCAGCCTCTCAGGAGCCCGGTGAGGTACTCATTATTATTGTCCTTGTGTGACAGATGGGGAAACTGAGGCTTAGGGAAAGGAGGTCACTTGCCCAAAGACACCAGGTGTTGAAGCCAGGTTTGTCTGCCCCTAAAGCTTCTCACAGCTCAGCTTTCTGTTCGTTCATTCATTCATTCATTCATTCATCATTGAGGACTCACTATGTGCCGGCTACTATTTTAGGCCCTTGGAAAATAGCAGTGAACAAAACAGCCCAATACCTGTACCTTGAGTTTACTTTCTAACGGGCTGGGGGAGGACAGAGAGAACAATGAACATAACCAAGCTAATCGGTAAGCGAATTGTATAGGCTGTTAGATTCCGAATGGGAAGAAGAAAGAGTAGAACAGGGCGGAGGATCAGGAGTGGTGGGTGCAGGGTGGGGAGGGAGGCTGTGGGGTTAAAAGCAGACCAGTCACCACATCACACTCGAATTAGGACAGCTGATATTTAAAAAGAAGGAAATAGGGGTGCCTGGGTGGCTCAGTCATTAAGCGTCCGCCTTCAGCTCATGTCATGATCCCAGGGTCTTGGGATCGAGCCCCGCATCGGGCTCCCTGCTCAGCGGGAAGCCTGCTTCTCCCTCTCCCTCTGCTGCCGCTCCCCCTGCTTGTGCTCTTTCTCTCTGTCAAATAAATAGATAAAATCTTTAAAAAAAAAAATTTAAAAAGGGGGAGGGGTGGAGACCAGGATGGACCTCTTTGAGAAGGTAAGATGTGAGCAAAGACCTAAAGAAGGTATAGCCGGGAGGCCAGGGTCTCTCTGGGGAAGGAGCTGTCCAGGATGGGGACACCGTGCCGACATGTTCACAGAGCAGCGTGGAGCCAGTGAGGTGTCCGGGCTGCCCAGTTCAAGGTCCTGGGTTCCACTGAGGCAGGGACAGGGGGGCTTGACTGGGGGGAGGGGCCTTTGGCCATGGGGAGTAGGGAGATGGGTTGACATGGCTGGCTATGAAGCCGTACCAGGAGCATGGCCCACAGCTCCTAGTGCTTGGCTCTGTCATACCATGGGCACCCCCCCACTTACTCAGCCGCCTCAAGGGGCTCAGCTGTTTGTGAGGTTGGGGAACTTGTGATGTGTGTGACCAACCTTGAGTGTAACAAGGTGCAGTCCAGCTTCACTTGCCCTGTGGATGTGTTGGTCTGATAGTGTTGTGACACCACAACCCAGCTCCCCGCCCCCTGCTCTCCCGTTATTGGGCCTCTATGACCTGGTTTTCCTTGCTTATGATACCCTCCTGTATGTGTCCCTGGGGAGGTGGGTGAAAAGCTAGGGAGAAAGCATATAATTTGGTCGTTTTCCTGCATTAATTTGAATAAAAGTGTGGATCATCAGATTTTCCTGCCCATTTTCAGATGCCAAATGACATTGGCTGGCACGATTGTGCCCCTCCCCCCAGCCAGCTTGTCTTGCAGATGGAGACTAGGGAGTGGAGTGTGACTCCCATCCTTCAGGAAGTATTTATTAAGATCCTAGGTGGTAGGGCGCCTGGGTGGCTCAGTCGTTAAGATCCTAGGTGGTGCCCAGCCCTGGAAAAGCACATCCATCCCCTCTTCTAAGGAAATAACTCAAGACACATGACCTACCACAGTGCCAGAAAATCCCTCTATCAAAAAAGGAAGCAGGAAAGAACTGGCCTTTGTTGGGATCCTCCTCTGGGCCAGGCATGGGGCTCTGTATCCACATTTTCCAGCCAAATGGAAGCTCTGGGTCCTTAAGTGACAAGTCCAAGGTGACACAGCAAAGACACGAAGAGCTGGGATTTGAACCTGGGCTGTCTGACAGGCTCTCGCCACTAGACCAGCTTCCTGCTCCTGATTTTCTACCAGACCGGTGACCACTGCTCTCAAGAATAGGCCCTCAGGTCCTCCTACTGCAGGGCTGGAGGGAGACAGGATGGATGAATAGAGGTGGTTCTCAGCCTCTCTCCCCTTCGTTGCCAAAGTAGTCATCCCCCACCCTCTGGGGGACTCCTGGCTTCCTGCCCTGCTTCTTGTTTCGACTTTGTAAGTCATTATGTCCCAGACAGGCCAACGCTCCCAGAACTGAAGCCCATCCTGGCCCTGACCACTTTCCTCTCCGATCCTGGCTTTGGGTCCCAGCACCTGGTTGTCCCCTTGATCCTTGAACTTTGCCTGCTATTCCCAACCTGCATCAACTTGGGGGTCATATCACGGTCATGGGCCAGGTCCTGATGGTCCCTTGTCTACAGATTAGACCCATTCGGTAGGAGTCCTGGCTGGTTCATCTCTGCACTGCACCTGGCACCTTACGAATATCATTTCCTGTGCACGATGCTCCACCTCACACCCCACTCCGGGTTGTACGACCTGGAGAAACTCTCACAATGCTCCCCAGGATGCATGACCAAGAGTGCACGTAGCAGCATATTTTGTAACAGCAAAAAAACCTGGAGACAACCCAAATGGCCTTTCATGGTGTCATGGATAGATAAATCATGGCCGTGGAATAATATACAGCAGTGAAAAAAGAACAGCTAAACTCGTCAAAGGATGAATTAAAAACACAATAAGCAAAAGGAAAACAAAAGTTACCAAAGAATACACAGTGATTCAAGAATATGATATTCAAAAACAAGTAATAGTAAATATTAATTTTATTTCAAAATGCACACTTAGGTGTTTTTGTTGTTTTTTGTTTTGTTGTTGTTAAGCAAGGGATTGCTTAACACAAGATTCCCAATGATTATCTCTGGAAGACAGCGAGGGCTTAGAGAGGCTTCTCAGATTCAGGAATATTTAATTTCTCCATGAGTTCACAGGTGTTTACTTGAGTATGGTTCTTTGAAATATGCTGTGTTTTCATGTACTTTCGTATGGATGCTGGATTTTCCAGCACACCCCTTAAAGATAACAAGGGATCATGAAAACCAGACCCCAGAAAGCTTGAATCAGTGGTAGGAACAAAAACTTTAAAGATCCCCCAGAAGGCAAGGGGGAAGAAAGAGCTGAAAACACAATAAGAGAGAACTACGGTGACTCTGGAAGACAGACAAGGCCATGGAACCTCTGAATTCTCGGTTTTCCTGGAGAAGGAGCAAGAGCAATGGGAAGTGAAGCCATAATCAGATCCATAGCTGAGGAGAGCGTTCCCGAGAGGCCCATGAGCCCTGCCGGGTAGCGGTCAGCCCAGAAACGCTTTCACATTGGCTTTGGAATACATTTCTGAGACTGTGTTTAAACACAGGCATGTTTGTTGTTCTGGGAATTGAATCAAAATCACAAAGCTCCTCTGAAAAGACCTGGCTGGGTATAATTGGCCTGTCCAATTTTCTGATTCCAGCTCTATTCATTTCCTACGTACGGCCCACTCCATCTGGGGACAGAGGCGGGCTTCGAGGCCAAACACCGCTGTAACGCACTTGCCCTCTCAAATCTGGCTGGGACCAGGGAAGATAGTTAAATATTTGGGATGCAGAGGGATTTCAGGCTGCATGCAAATGAAGAGTAAGAGGGGACCCGCAGGCCCTGTTGCCAAAGCGAGTAATTAACAACAGTTGTGAAAGCGGCTCTAGCCCTCGGCATTTGGTGACCTGGCAAGACCATTCTGCATACAGATGGGCTGTGGGACCGGAGAGAGAAGGAAGATGGGGGGGGTGCCTGTTCTCAGTGACTTGCGGGGACCTTTCAACATCACAGGTAATGGGGAGATGGGGGGCTAGGGCGGCACCCTGGGGACACACAGCCCCGGAGTTGAGGGAGTGAGGAAGGGGTGAGGCCCGAGGTGGAGGTTGGCCCGCCGCACACAGCCCTGCAGCAGCCCCATTGTTGGGAGCCACCTCCCTCTCAAGCCGGCAAACACTCCTCACCAGTAATTGTGCGGAAGCCTCCCAGGAGCGAGCCCCTCGCCAGGGGTTAATGGAAGCCAAAGCATTTCCTTTGGTTCTGAAATAATCTAGCCAAGGTGTTTAAATGATCTGTCAAGAAAACAGCACCCTCAGAAGATTCTTTCTCACTCCATTTTTTCCGTTCCACTATGCTGCCAATTGCTTGCCTTCCAGAGTGACCTGGTTGCTCAAAACCCACTTGAAATGAAAAAGAAAATTCACAAGGGCTCCCTCATGCTCTTGGGCTGAGGGAGGAGCTGCCTGCGGTGGGGTTGGAGGAAGGGTCCTCTGTGTGCGCTTGTTTCTGCTGGGGCTGAATTTCCAGCCCATCTCCTGATGAGGCGCAGGCCTGGCCCCCGTGTGGGGAGCCGGCCAGCCCTCAGCAGTACCCAGGAAGCAGGAGACTGTCCCGGACAGGGTGAGCTGGGGCCTTATAATGCTAATACACAAATACTCCTGGGAGGGGTCTCACTTAGCTTTCTGCTAACAGTCAGTTACGAGTTAGCTCTTCCCAAGGGGTAAATGGAGAGCCTGGGGTAGGAGGGGAGCTCTGTCCTGCTGCCCTGAGGCTTCTCAAAGCCCTTTGTTGGCTCGGGATTGCTAGGTTTCACCCCCCAGGCATTTGGGGGATGGATAGAGGGAAGCCGGTCAGGACAGAACGGCTCCTTAAGGCAGAGCGAGAACACCCACTCATGTGGTAGAAAACCTGGCTGTGGACCTCAGCCTGGGGGGGATTTATGCCCCGGGCCACTCATTTGCAACCACATGTGATCTTTTCTTCCTGTAGCTCTGCCTTAACACCTAGGAGGTGCTGAATAAATGTTATTTGAATGAACTAATATCCACTCACTCGGTCTTCAGAGGTCGATTGCAGGTTTCATCTTTCTGAGGTAGGGGAAGCAAGCCGTGAGGAAAGATGGCTGCTCTAAACTCAGCTTCTGCCAAAAGCCAAAATGGCAGAAACAAGGAGGAAATTTTCAAAACAACAAGAGAGAGACAGGGAATGAGGAGGGAGGAAGGAAGAGAAAGAAAAAGAAAACTCAGAAAATCACATATTTTGGTATGACAACTTTCACTAGTTTTAATTCCGCTGGTTATCATAAATGGACAGATAAGTGTGTATATACATATATAAATTTTTAAATATTTAAGCCAGTATTTGTCTCATTGCTTGCATTACAGTAGAAACAGTGTCTATTAACTCCTCTTGCCTCTGAGAATGAGGAGCCCAATGCTTTTTTTAAGCCACTTTTTAAAATTTATTTAAATTCAGTTAATTAACATATGATGTGTTACTAGTTTCAGAGGTAGAGTTCAGTGATTCATCAGTTGTATGCAGCACCCAGTGCTCATTACATCACATGCCCCACTTAATGCCCATCACCTAGTTACCCCATTCCCCCACCCACCTCCCCTCCAGCAACCCTCAGTTTGTTTCCTGTGATTAAGAGTCTCTTATGGTTTGTCTCCCTCTTGGATTTTGTCTTGTTTTATTTTTCCCTCCCTTCCCCATGCTCTTCTGTTTTGTTTCTTAAATTCCATGTGAGTGAAATCATATGATAATTGTCTTTCTCTGATTGACTTATTTCACTTAGCATAATACCCTCTAGTTCCATCCATGTTGTTGCAAATGGCAAGATTTCTTTTTTTGATGGCTGAGTAATATTCCACATCTTCTTTATCCATAGTTTGGCTGTTGTGGACTTGCTGCTATAAACATTGGGTGCAGGTGCCCCTTTGGATCACTGCATTTGTTTCTTTGGGGTAAATACCCAGTAGTGCAATTGCTGGATCATATGGTAGCTCTATTTTCAACTTTTTGAGGAACCTCCATACTGTTTTCCAGAGTGGTGGCACCAGCTTGCATTCCCACCAACAGTGTAGGAGGGTTCCCCTTTCTCCACATCCCCGCCAACATCTGTTGTTTCCTGACTTGTTAATTTTAGCCATTCTGACTGGTGTGAGGTGGTATCTCATTGAGGTTTTGATTTGGATTTCCCTGATGCCGAGAGATGTTGGACACTTTTTCATGTGTTTGTTGGCCGTTTGGATGTCTTCTTTGGAGAAATGTCTGTTCATGTCTTCTGCCTATATCTTAATTGGATTATGTGTTCTTTGGGTGTTGAGTTTGATAAATTCTTTATAGATTTTGGATACTAGCCCTTTATCTGATATGTCATTTGCAAATATCTTCTCCCATTCTGTTGGTTGTCTTTTGGTTTTGTCGACTGTTTCATTTGCTGTGCAAAAGCTTTTTATCTTGATGAAATCCCAATAGTTCATTTTTGTCTTTGTTTCCCTTACCTTTGGCTGCATGTCTAGCAAGAAGTTGCTGCAGCTGAGGTCGAAGAGGTTGCTTCCTATGTTCTCCTCAAGGATTTTGAATGATTCCTGTCTCACATTTAGGTCTCATCCATTTTGAGTCTATTTTTGTGTGTGGTGTAAGGGAATGGTCCAGTTTCATTCTTCTGCATGTGGCTGTCCAATTTTCCCAACACCATTTGTTGAAGAGACTGTCTTTTTTCCATTGGACATTCTTTCCTGCTTTGTCGAAGATGAGTTGACCATAGAGTTGAGGGTCCATTTCTGGGCTCTCTATTCTGTTCCGTTGATCTATGTGTCTGTTTTTGTGCCAGTACCGTACGGTCTTGATGATGACAGCTTTGTAATAGAACTTGAAGTCCAGAATTGTGATGCCACCACCTTTGGTTTTCTTTTTCAACATTCCTTTGGCTACTCAGGGTCTTTTCTGGTTCCAGACAAATTTTAGGATTATTTGTTCCAGCTCTGTGAAAAAAAAATTGATGGTATTTTGATAGGGATTGCATTAAATGTGTAGATTACTCTAGGTAGCATAGACTTTTTCACAATATTTGTTCTTCCAATCCATGAGCATGGAACGTTTTTCCATTTCTTTATGTCTGCCTCAGTTTCTTTCATGAGTGTTCTGTAGTTTTCTGAGTACAGATCCTTTATCTCTTTGGTTAGGTTTATTCCTCTATATCTTAAGGTTTTAAGGCACTTCTTGCTTTTGTTGAGACAGTCTGGAATTTTGGGTTAGATTATCTTTTGTTAAGTGATTATTTTATTTTTGTCAGAGATTTTAGTTATTTATTTGACAGAGAGCATGAGCGAGGGGAGGAGCAAGGGGAGAGGGAGAAGCAGGCTGCCCACTCAGCAGGGAGCCCGATGCGGGACTCGATCCCAGGACCCTGGGATCATGACCTCAGCCAAAGGCAGACACTTAACTGACTGAGCCACCCAAGCACCCATTAACTGATTATTTTATATCTACATTTTAAGCATCATTTCCTTCACATTTTTATCATTTTGTAGTTATATATACACTGGTTATTTAGACTGAGTTCTGTCTATTTCATTGATCACAGTTCATTTTCTGGTACCATGATTTCCCGTTCAGGAGCTTTTTATTTTAATTCATCTGTTGATCAGATGAACACTGCTTTTGAGCGATTTTTTTTTTTTTTTTAGGAAGACTGGATGCACCTCTTTTCTATTTTTTGCTGATGTGGCCCATAGTACCTTTTCAGGGTAAGAATCGCAGCCATCTTCCAGATCACAGAGGCACCCCCTTACGTGGGGCAGGTAGGGGTTCCTGTTCTAGGGTTGAAGGCTGACAGATACTGCAGGGCTCCCTGGGCTGCCTCTGTGTGGAAACAGGCCTGGTGACCTGCTCCCTGCCCCCACTCGCTGCTCACGCTGAGCAAATACACACGGTCAAGTCCATGCCAGGGTCACACACGCTATATAAATGCTGGGTCTCCTTCCTCCTTGAGTAGGGCAGCAGGTAATCAAGGTGTTAGCCAGAACTTTAAGGTAGGATGGTCCCAGTCTGGTTTGAATGACAGCATTACGGGCACAAACAAGTACTAAAAATGAATCTGTGTGTTACATTAGCACATCTCATGTCAACTTGCCTTGCTCAGTATCAGCTTGTCACCATTGGCTGTAATTATGGCTTTTCATACTCAGCTTGTCACCACGGAAACCTGGTCAGAGGGTACTGGCCAACTGTCTTTGAGAGCACCTCCCTCCAACCAACAGCACAGATTCCCCCGGCCCTTCCTGCTTTCTGAGGGATCCAGCGCCACCCGCCTTTATGCTTGGAAGCCTTGGTTCCCTTTGAGAAACTGTCCAGGTTTTTCCTGTCGTCAAAAATCTGACTCCTCGGGCGCCTGGGTGGCTCAGTCGGTTAAGCGTCTGCCTTCGACTTGGGTCATGATCCCGGGGTCCTGGGATGGAGCCCCACATCGGGCTCCCTGCTCAGCGGGAAGCCTGCTTCTCCCTCTCCCACTCCCCCTTCTTGTGTTCCCGCTCTCTCTCTGTCAAGTAAATAAGTAAAATCTTTAAAAAAGAAAAAAATAAAGAAAAATAATAATCCAGTCATTCCGAAGGGCAGTCGCCCGCCCGGCCCCTCCCTTGCCCTGCCTGCTGTGTGCTGGCGCCTGCCCTGACTTTCTCCGTGGGACAGCTCTGGGTGTTCTCTGTTGACTGCATGCCCCTAAAGGTGATGAACTGGCTAACCTGGGCTTTCTGCTGCCCCCCCCTCCTAATTTTTGATACTTTTATTCTTTAAAGCTGAAAATTTGTTGGAATTTGATGAATTTTGTAACTTTATATGCTATTTGCCCATTTCTTCTTCCATCAACCTCCTGGGTGAGTCGTGGGCACTATTGCTTCTCTTCCCTCCTGGTCCCACCTCCTTCCTGCTCTAGATTATACCTTTACTCATTTGATTGCCAGAATTGTACATTGCGATTGTTCTTTAGCCATAGTTAATTCTTTTTTTTCCTCATGAATTTGATTTTCTTTCTATTTTCTTTTCTTTTATTATATTATGTTAGTCACCTAGCTATAATTAATTCTCCCATGCTTTATGACTCCCACCAGGTCTTAATGTACAAAAGTGACTAAGTGACAACACAGAGAGGCAAATGCCCTTCAGAGAACAATTTATTGCTTATAGTTCCCAAGAGAAGGAGGCATGCCACACACAGGGTCACATGGGGAAGCACCAGGTTCGGTCAGGAGGCAGAAGGAGTGAAGGGAAAGCTTAGGCCAGGGCCTTTATTGGGGTTTCTATGGGAAAGGCCAGGCAGGGCAGGGTAACTATCTTCAGATTGGTAGTTGAAGCAGTTTCGGGAGGCGTTGGGGCTTAGGGGGCAGCCCTGGGTGATTTAGGGCAGGGGACTACTGGCTTGGTGGGTGAGAGTCAGCTAAGGCAGTGGTTGGCAGTGTGGTGGGGACTCGGGATAGGTCGGAGGGCTTGTAACATGACTTTCATGTGCCTGCAAAAGCCATATCACAGGGCAAATAGCAATATCTTTGGCCAGTAGTTTGGCCATGTGATTAACGGATGCCAGATAGACAAATACAGAACCTAAGAAAAGTTAGAACACGTTGTCCCTAGGTTAGTTCAGATTGAGAAATCAATAAATAACGTTTGATTTAGCAAACCCGTGTATGGTTTTATAAGAGGGTGAAGAGGGCAGGTCCCGAGCCAGACTGCATGGTTCCAGTTTATGTTCTTTTCTTCGCTGATCTCTCTGCACCTGGTGAGTCCTCATCTGTAAAATAGAGCTGAAGACAGTCCCTGTGGCATAGCATATTGGTGAGGGTTCAGTAAGTTACTGTATGTAAAACCCTAGGAACGGTGCCTGACACATACATGGTGCTCCATAATTATGGGGGATTTAACTTTTTTTATTTTTTGTAAACATTAAACACCTCAGGGTCAGATGGCATGTGAAGAACACATCTTTTATTAAATATTCTATTTATTTATTTGACAGAGAGCACAAGTGGGGGGGGGGGTGGCAGGCAGAGGGAGAAGCAGGCTCCCCACCGAGCAAGGAGCCCGATGCGGGGCTCGATCCCAGGACCCGGGATCATGACCTGAGCCAAAGGCAGATGCTTAACCGACTGAGCCACTCAGGCGTCCCTGAAGATCACATTTTGATAACTACCTTGACCCCCTCATCCCCCAAATGAAAATATGCCTAATATCATGATCCAATGAATTCCTTTTGAACTTTTCATTCCTGTGCCATATTTTATTTTTTTTAAAGATTTTATTTATTTTAGAGAGAGAAAATGAGAGACAGAGAGCATGAGAGGGAAGAGGGTCAGAGGGAGAAGCAGGCTCCCCGCTGAGCAGGGAGCCGGATGTGGGACTCGATCCCGGGACTCCAGGATCATGACCCGAGCCGAAGGCAGTCGCTTAACCAACTGAGCCACCCAGGTGCCCCCTGTGCCATATTTTAATTGATCTAGTATTTAGATCATGACTTTCTGGTCTGAGTTTTAATTTTCCCTGGAGGTTTTCATTGATTTTTTTTTTCCTCAATGACAAAAGAATAATGAAACGTATGTCCTTTTATGCAGCTTCTTGATTTTGCCTTCTGTTGTGCAGAGCCTTCTCTTTCCCTGTCAGAAACCCCTGCAAACCCCTTTGGGCTCCAGCCTGCACTGGTTACTGAGAGCTGGCCTCATGGGATTTCCTTCCATGCCCTCATGAGTTGGAGACACTGTTGCTAGGATCCTGTGTCTTCCTCTTTCTTGTTTTTCACCTGCGTTTTGCTGGAGCCCATCCTTAAGTAGCCTCTTAAAAAAGGAATGTGCAAGGAAAACTTGGGAGTCCTTGCAAGTCCAAAAAGTGTCTATTTCGCTGTCATGTTTGATCAATAGCTTGACTGATAGAATGCTAGATGTATAGTTTTTTAACATACAGTGTTGCCAATGATAAGTTCGATGCTGTTCTGATTCTGGTTTCCTCATAGGCCTGTTATTTCTTTCTGGAAGCTTCTAGGATCTTCTTCTTTATATTTATTTGGAACTAAATGATTTTATGAGTATGTGTCTATTGCTTTTCTTACTTTTAATTTTTCCTGCCTTATATTCAATAAAAATCTTTTAACCTGAAGACACATGTTCTTCTTCAGCTCCAGGAATTTTTTTTTTTTATTTCTCTTTCTGGGGAGTCTATTATTAGGAATTAGACCCCTCAAATGAGCGTTTTTGTCCCTTATCACTTCTTTTACATTTTTCTGTTTCTTTCTCTTTGTGCTCCACATTCCAAATTTCCTCATTTTTGTCTTTTAGCCTTTATTTTACATTTTTATGTTTCCACGTTGTATTTTTAACTTCTAGGAGTCTTTTCTTCTCCAGTTGTTTAAGTCCCTGAACTTAACTTTCCACTTTAGTCAATTAGTTATCAATGTACCTGATTGTTTTTCTAGGAGTGTCTAAACAGAGGAGGCATGGAACCTTAAATGGCTTAAAACAACAATAGTTTCTTTTGCTCGTGGGGCTGCAGTTTGGGCTGGGCTCAGCAGGACAGTTCTTTTGCCGAGGTCTCCTGGGGCCATCCAAGGGCTGCAGTCAGGGACAATTCAACCGGGGAGGGGTCCAGGAAGGCTCACTCCTCTGCAGGGGGCGCTGGCTCGGGCTGGGGTGTCTCAGCTCTTCTCCATGTGGCCTCTCGTATCACACATTGGACAAGGCTCTCTCACAGGATGGCCGTAGTGTTCCAGACAGGGAGAATGGAAGCTGCTGGGCCTCTCCAGGTCCGGCTGGAAGTCCCACGTTCCCACCACCACAATCTGTTGGTCAAAGTAAGTCATAAGCCTAGAGCAGATTTGAGGGGAAATAGACCCCACCTCTTGATGGGAGGAGAGGGAAATAATGGGCGGCCATTTTTTATCTTCTGCAACCTCCCAGGCAGCTTCTCCCTCTGTCTTACTCAGCTCAGGCTGCCATAACAAGAGAGCATAGACAGGGGCTTAAACGACAAGAGTTTAGTGCCCACAGTCTGGAGGCTGGAAGTCCCACAGCAAAGCGTCAGCAGAGTTGGTTCCTGGTGAGAGCACTCTTCCTGGCCTGCAGATGGCTGCCCCCTCTCTGTGTCCTCACGCAGAGGAGAGAGAAGCAAGCTCTCTGGTGTCTCCTCTAAGGACATTCATCCCATTGGGAGGGGCCCACCCTTGTGGCCCCATCTGACCCTGAGTACCTCCCAAAAGCCCATCTCCAAACACTGCCCCCCCAGGACGTCAACGTATGAATTGGGGCATGGGGCCCACTTGAGTCCATGACACCCTCTAAACCAGGGCTTCTCTTAAGGAACTTTGAGTTACATAAAGCCTTGAAATTTGGACGTGCTCAGTAGCCTCAGCTGACAGATTTTCTGTGTGCTATCAGGCATTGCGGGCCCTGTGTGCATCCTACCATTATAGAGTTTGGAGCTTTCGATCTGGTGCAGGAAGTCATAACTGTGTGTGCATTGCAGTGGGAGACCTGCACGGTTCTGTGGAAGCTTCTGGATAAAAGTAATTTCCTAAAGGCTGGATTTCTTCATCCCAGCCCAGGGAGGGAAGAAGGAAAACACAAAGGCCTGGAAGCAAGAGACAGCTTAATGTGGTCAGGGAGTGAGAGTGGTGGTGTCTGACTGGTCCCGAGTGCAGGGCAGGAGGGAGGCAAGAGTGGTAGAGTTCTGGGGTCCTGTTGGCCATGCTGTGAAGCTTAGCTTGCCTGGTGGGGTTCCTGGGAGGCTGACGTGCTGTGCGTGCGTGCGTGCGTGTGTGCGTGTGTGTGTGTGTGTGTGTGTGTGTGCGTGTGCGTGCGTGCGTGTGTGCGTGTTCAGGTAACAGGTTAGGGAAGGCGGTGCGGCCTCTCTGCCAGGTGGGTTGACCCTTTAAGAGACCCTTTTTAAAAAAATCAAAGTGTAAGCAAGAAGACTTCTCTGTAACAGGCCATTTCCTGTGGCTTGTCAAGACTGGGCCAGCCTGGAACTTGTTAAGCAGACAGAACATGGTCTCCCTGAAGACAGAGTCCCACGTTCTGTCCCCTGAGGATGATTCTTTTGCTTTGCCTTCTTCGTTTGTTCCTTCGTTTTGTCAGTCAGCCACATTCTTGCCACGCACCGGCTCATCACGGGGCCCTGGGAATACGGGGGTGGCTCGGGCACAGCCTTGCCCTTGGGCACACAGCTCCCTAGCTGGGTGAAATGCTGAAGCTGCTGCATTTCCACATGGCCTCCAGGAGCACGGCAGAGGTGCCCTGGCTCTGGCACGGAAGTCTTCCGAGGGGCAGGGTCACTGCGTTTGTGGGACATGAAGACGAAGGTCCCGTCAGGTGGAAGGAACAGCATGTGCAAAGGCCGCAACCTGTATCCCTGCTCCGACCCAGGTGTGGACGCCTCCCTTGAAGTCATGCGGCTGCACTCCTGAGTCGCTGGGGAGGCAGGGAGAGGCGGGAGCACCCGGAAGGGATGCAGCAGTGGGCAGGGGCAGAGGTCTTGGGCCGTCCCTTGCCCATCCTCCCCAGTGGCTGCACCCCTAGGATCATCTTCTTCCCAAGAGGGCCTGGCACTCACCACCTGCTCCAGCTGTGGCCATTTCGGAACCGCCAATGATTAGCGATTGTTATCATTGGTAATTAAAATTCCTGGGAACAGCTTGGCTAATATCCATCAGTATCTGCAGTCAGGCTGGCCGTGAGTGGCAATCCTAATGAAAACCTCGAAGCAGAGCACAAAGCTGTGCTCTGCGGAGGGTTTCAGGCCGCCGGCCACCCCTGCCAGTGCCATGGCGGCGGTGTGGGTCCTTTCTTGTTAAATGGCATTTTTGAGGCTGGCTGCTCTGCTAGCCTTATCACAGCAAACCACACGTGGGGAGCAGACTAGGGCTTTGCAGACTCCCACGGCTTCTCTCCAAAGTGGAGGTTTTCCAATCTGCAGAGGGCTTCTCCTGCAGCTGCTCTTGGGGAGGGGGCCGGGTGCGGGGCCAGGCAGAGGGTGATGGGCCCGGATGCACAGAGCAGAAGTCACGTGATTCAAAGCTCCAGTTGTGCATTTTGCAGGGCGGAGTGGGCAGCAAGGCGCGAGAAGTTCTGAGGATGGGCATGGATTGGCATTGGGGGCAGGCGGGGTGGCAGCTCAGGACTCAGCCCAGCTGGGATCCCTCCTGCCTCACCTCAGCAGTCCTGCTCTCCCATGTGGAAGGCACTTTCCAAAAACACCACGTTTCATGTGCCCCTACCCAGGAGTGCCCTCTGTATTGGGTAAGGCACCTGCATGCTCTGGTCACCCCGGCTGTGGGGCCTCAGGGACTGTGGTTCCTCCAGCTGGTCCAGGATCACTGGCCTTTCTGGTCTTCTGGTCTCTGTCCACTGCAGTGGCATCAGAAACAGGCAGACCCCAGGACCGTGGACTCACATGGAATGACAGACACACTGGACCCCAGGGTAGCCCCGTGGGGTCATTGCCCTGCTGAGCATAAATATCAGAATGAATTATATGAAATTTACAGGGGGACTTATAGGTCAAAAATGATTGAATACCAAAAACCATTGACTGTCTGCATGTTCATGCAATTCAGCCTAATACTTTGGGTCTTGGGCTCGTTACCTTATTTTGGGGGAGGGGGCAGCAAAGCAAGGTTTATTGAGCAAAGTGATAGTACAAAGCTCCCAAGGAGGGAGGGGGCCTGAGAGGGTTGCCCTCTATCCTATTTTCTAAAAGCACTTTACTAATCAGTATTTTTTTAAGCATGGGGTTGGGGTGGAGGTAGAACATTGCATCAGGAGGTGAGGCTGAGGGCCCAGGGCCTGCTGGCTATGATGAGCCAGGGGAGCGTGGGAGAGCCAGGGCTGCAGGTCGTACTGGTGCCCAAGGAAGTGCTGGGAGTGCAGAGTCAGGGAGGTTCCCTGGAGCTTGCTGGGCACTGTCACGCCCTGCTAAGCACTTCTTCTTCTTCTTCTTTTAAGATTTTATTTATTTATTTTACACACACACACACAGAGAGAGAGAGAGAGAGAGCATAAGCAGGGGGAGCAGGAGAGAGAAGAAGCTCCCCACTGAGGAGGGAGCCCAGTGCGGGGCTTGATCCCAGGACCCTGGGATCATGACCTGAACCAAAGGCAGGCGCTTAACCGACTGAGCTGCCCAGGGACTCCTAAACACTTCTTCTTTATCCCTCTCTAATCTGAAACAATAAATCCAACTGATTAATTACAAGGACTTAGGTGAAACCCTCAGGCCACATCTCCAGGAAGGTGACAACTATATGGATTGGGACACATTCCGGCAAACTATCTGTAGCTGCCAGTTCAGCCATGCAGCCCATGTTTGCTGAGCACAAACTGTGTGTCAGGCATGTGCTAGGAGTTTGAAGATACAGTGGTGACTGCCCTGCCCACGCTTCCTGGGTGGTAGAGCCTAGTGGTCTGTAAAAATGAAAGGTGCCTGGGTGGCTCAGTCGGTTAAGTGTCTGCCTTCGGCTCAGTTGATGATCTTGAGGTCCTGGGATCAAGCCCCGCATTGGGATCCCTGCTCAGCGGGGAGCTTCCTTCTCCCTCTGCTGCTCCCCATGCTTGTGCTCTCTGTCAAGTAAATAAAGTCTTTAAAAAAATAAATAAAATGAAAGGACCAGCCAAAAAAGGTAGACATGACCCAAGTGTCCATCAGTGGATGAATGACTAGATAAAATGTGGTGTAGACCTACAATGGAATACTGTTCAACCTCAAAAAGGAAGAAAATTCTGACACAGGTTGCAACACCTTGAGGATCTTATGCTAAGTGAAAGAGGCCAGTCACAAAAAGATCAATACCCGACAATTCCATTCATATAAAGTACCTGGGGTCATCAAATTCTCTGAGTCAAATTCTCAGGCAGTAGAATGATGGCTGTCAGAGGCTGGGTGGATAGGGGAATAAGGAGCTGTTGTTCAATAGGCGCAGAATTCCCATTTTACAAGATAAAAAGAGCTCTGGAGATTGGCTATACAACATGAATGTACTTAACACTTCTGAACCATAAACTTAGAAATGGCTACGGTGGTAAATTACATGTTACGGATTTTTTTTTTTAATATTTAGTTGATAGCGTGCACGAGCGGGGTGGTTGGGCGGGGATGGGGGCAGAGGGAGAAGCAGACTCCCCGCTGAGCAGGAAGCCCCACGTGGGCTCGATCCCAGGACCCCGGGATCATGACCTGAGCCCAGGGCAGACACTCAACCGACCAAGCCACCCAGGTGCCCCTATGGATATTTTTTAAATTAAAATAAAGACAGCAAGGACTATGCACACACATGGGCCAGAACCACAGTCCCAGCCTCAGTGAGGATCAGGGATGCGTCTGGCCCCGTGGAATCCCCAAACGCAGCTCCATAGCATCTTGGTCTCTCCCACTGAAAGCCACACAACAGTGACATGGAAACCATGTCACTGAGTCACCCTCGCTGTTGTCCTGCCCAGTCCCCTTCAAACAGGCCCACATGACAGTGTGCCCCAGGGGTGACCGTGGGGTCCCCATCCTCCCTCCTGTGGCACCTAACTCTGATGGCCTCGGGTCCTGACACGCACCTCCCCCACATCCGCCAGCCCATGGGGACTGCTCTGAGCCGGGTCCCCAGGCCAGACCCTAGATCCCACCGGGAAGTGTAGTGCAGGCTTCCCACCCTGAAGACACTTAGCACTCCACTGGAGACTCAGCTTTTCTTCCTGGAGGGTGGTCTGACGATGTATGTCACCATCTCAATGGATACAAATGCCTTGACCCTGCAGATCCGCCCCCCGGGGTTTTTTCTAAGGCCCTCACAGACACCTGTCTGATGTGTGTGCAGAGATGATTATTGCAATGAAGGGAAACTTTGGAAACCATTTAAATGTCTATCATGGGTTTAATTAGGTTTAACAAATTCAAACTATGAAGCCATTAAAAAGTGGCCATGGAGACCATTACTTATTAACACAGAACGGTTGCCCTGATGTAGAGTTAGGTGGGAGGCAAATACAGGGTGCGTCTACAGGATCCTTCAGAACAAATTGTGTACATGCCCAGGGTATACAGATGGCTCTTGAGGGCTCGCTCCACTTGGTCCCCCTGAGGCCCAGCCCATGTTGGGGGGCAGGAGGCCTGTGTGCTCGGGAGGGCAGGCAAAGGCAGCACTGATGGGAGGCAGAGTGTGCCCTTCGCTGGCCACCCATGGCCTCTAGGGCTTGGGCCCCTGTTCTCAGGAACCACACAGCAGCTCTGCAGAGACAGGGTGGCTTTGGCGGCCACTGCTTAAGCCCATTCCCTCTCCCTGTATGGCAGCTCCCTCCCCTGCAGGCTCCCAGTCTGCTGGACACTCAGTCCACAATGATGTCTGCCCTGCTGAGGCTTTACTCACCACTCAGCCACACTTAGTGAGCATCTACTTTGCATCTGTAGACTGCTGGGGTAAGACTCTGGGGCCTCCAGTGTGGAATAGAGGCCAGTAGAATGGTGGGCTGGCCTTGGGCAAGTTGCTTAAGTTGTCGGAGTCTCGATTTTCCCGTCTGGCAAGTGTGGATAATACAGAGCTTCCTCAAAGAACTTATCACCAGATGCCTCTGGGAATGGGGAGGAGACTTTAATTTTGCACTTGGTGAATTTTAGGCCATGTGTACACGCTATCACGTCAAATAAATACTTTCTGTAAGAGGGCCATGAGAGGACCAGGAAGGGTTTTTTAAAGGGAGCGCCACGAGGCATTCATCCTAACACGTAGGTTCTGTGTTATTCAAGAGCCACACAAAAGCAGGCCGTTTCTGCACAGGGTAGCTGGAAGGGAGGGGTGAGTGATTCAAGCCAGGGACAGGGTTGGGACTCAGTGGCCCCATGCCTGGCACTCTGGAGCATAAAGAGATGACTTGTGATAGTTGAGTGATTTCAGTGCTGCACAGTTAGGTGCTGAGTCTATACAGACCAATTACTAGGGTTGAGCTTCTCTAGGAAAACCTGTTGAGTAGATGCCAAGTGGGAAGCACCGTATGTTCTTTGGCTCTGTTGGAGAACCCTATGTACATTGGCATCTTAAAGGCTCTGAAATGGGGCACCGGTGTGGCTCAGTTGTTAAGCATCTGCCTTCGGCTCAGGTCATGATCCCAGGGTCCTGGGATCGAGCCCCGCATCGGGTTCCCTGCTCTGCAGGAAGCCTGCTTCTCCCTCTCCCACTCCCCCTGCTTGTGTTCTCTTTCTCTCTCTCTCTCTTGCTGTGTCTCTGTCAAGTAAATAAATAGAATCTTTAAAAAAAAAAATTTTTTTTTTAAATAAAGGCTCTGAGAAGTCCTGCAGTAATAATTAATTTAACCTAGTGCTTCCCAAGTATACATGATCAGGAACCTTTTTTTTTTTTTTTTGGTCCAGCCCATGTTAATATCCCACAGAACTAATGTACAGAGGAGGCTTGGGGATTAGGAAAATCTGTCCTAGAGAGAATCGGGGCAGCCTCCGGCCTTCTGATTTTAAATTCTCTCTTTTGAGGGACACCTGGGTGGCTCAGTTGGTTAAGCATCCAACTCTTAATTTTGGCTCAGGTCATGATCTCAGGGTTGTGAGATCGAGCCTGGCGTGGAGCCTACTTAAGATTCCCTCTCTCATCTCCCTCTGCCCACCCCCCCAAAAATAAATAAATTCTCTCTTTTGAGTAGGGAACTTGGTCCACTGGCTGTAAAACTTCCATGTGTGGCAGATGAGAGGAAGCAGGTGGCAGGGATGATCATGAGCGTCGCCTCTGTCAAGGGGCTGCTCTGTGCCCGGCACTGGGCAGTGGGACCTTACATTCGTTCAAGAGTCTGGTCCTTGTGGCTGCCCTGTGAGGGGGGGCCCCGTTCCTACATTCCACCTACTGGTGATGAAACTGGGGATCTGGAAGGTCGATGTGTCCAGATCTCACAGCTGCCAGATCCAGATCCAAACCCAGGCCGTCTGCTCTGAACCGCCAAGGTCTTCTCTAAGAAGGTCACGTTTCTTCCCGCTCTCCCCCTCCTCTTACTGAATACCCTGAACGTATTTCCTTCGGTGGAAAAGAGATTGTGGAGTACTTGGCGTTTCTTGAAGTAGGCATGAAGAGTTCGGGGACCTTATCTCAGTGCTGGTGTGAGTTCTAACCTGGGGCTCTCTGCAGTCGGGGCCCTCCCTGCACCTGCAGGGATAGCCTCGTCCCCGGGGAGCTCTCTAGAACAGCTTCTGATAACTGCTCCGTCCCCGAGCCCAGCCCTTCGCCGAGCCTCCTGTCGCTCGCTCTGCCCCAGAGCCTCGAGGGAAGGGGCAGGTGGGAGAAATGTGGGTGGCATCTGCAGAGCACCTTCTCGGCGCCCACAGCATGGAGCACTTTCCAACAGGAGAGGAGAGCAGGCCAGTGTGGGAGCGCAGCACAGGGAGGGCTGCTGTGCGTCCCTTGCTCTAAGCAGATGTCACCCCTGCCAGGTCTGGAAGAGGTCGGGGGCCTGGTTCTACAAAGGGCTCCCCAAGTACATCCTGCCGCTGAAGACCCCTGGCCGGGCCAATGACCCCCACTTCCGACCTTGGCCCATGGAGCCCACTGAGCAAAAGCCCAGAAGCACTGAGACTGGTCGTGTCTACACGTGGGCCCGAGGGAGAGGTAAGTCCCCTTTGCCCCCTGTCCCGGGATAGCAGCCGTCACACTCCCGCTGTCAGCCAGCTGGGCAGCACCATGGGCACCGGGCCAGCGTTGGCCACCGCTGCCACGGGGCTCATTCGGGCGCATTGTGCCTCCCTGTCCCTCCGCTCCTCCCTGCACCCATGTGAGTGGCTGGACCTTCGCACAGTGATTGCTTGCTGCAGGAGGGTCCCCTGGGGGCCTTTTCACAAGCAAGCGCTCATTTGGGGCCAGAGATGCCATGAGCACTAGGGATCTTTGCAGGAATGCGGTACCTACTGAGGTTTCTCTCCAACTATGAGAACGCATCTTCCCGAAGCTGGCCCGTACCGTCTCTTCTCAGCACTTGTCTTGCGTCTCAGGAAGGGAGCACTCCTGGCCGCCCTGGTCCTAATGAGCAAAATGACTGTGCCCGGAGTCCTTTGGTCCTTGTGCAGCCCGCACTGCTGTGGTGGCATGCCCGGTGGCCACCGTCAGAAGGGGCGCTCAGCCCCACTGGTGGTAACAGTACCTGCTGTGGTAGACAGCCCCCTATAGCTTGCATGATGCTTTAATGTTCGGGATCTTAATTTTTAAAATTCCCAGTCTCACAACAGGCTCCAAAGGTGATTAGAGCAGGTATTTAAGCCCTGTTTTGTACACGGGTAGCCTGAGACTGGAGAAGAGGATGCACTTACTGAGCTGCTATATGGCTGAGCTGGGACCAAAAGGCAGGGTCTTGTCCTCTGGGCCCTCGCTCCTTCTGCCCTAAAGGGTCCAGGTTTCAGCCCAAGACGTAGAGACTGAGGGTCCTTAATGAGAGAAAACAGCCAGAGGGATGGGGGGCTTACCTGGTGCTGGGGTGGGGGGAGACATGGGAGCTGTTTCTGTGGGGCTCTTAAAGATTTCTGTCTTTGGATTAAGACCTGGCATCTATCTTTTTATCATTTGAGCTTTTTTTCTCTTGTTGCAAGAGTAAGGTGTGTTTATTATAAAACATTGAAGGTTGCCGAGTGATATCCTGTAGAAAGTAAACCTTGGCTCTAGGTCAGCCCGTCCAGACATGACCGGCAGTAACAGCTGGGCCTCTGTTCTCCGAAGCCTTCTCCTCAGCGTTCCCCGGCTCTTTGTGCAGAAGGCCTTGCTAGCTAATTCTCCTGGACTCCGTTTGCACTGCTCATTCCCACGAGTTCGCCTCCCCAGCCATCACTGCCACAGCGAAGCCCTTGTAGGGACCGTGGGCAAGTGCAGGTGGCCCTGGGGAGAGCGGGCAGGCAGGGGAGCAGGCCATGCTGGGACTGGCCCCAGGGGGGGCCGTGGGCCTCAGGGAGGAGCCCGGAATGGGGTTTTCTGGAGAAGTGGCTCCCTCCTCCACTCGGGCCCTTTTCCACCCTCGAGCTGGGGCTTCCTCCTGCCCCCACACCATCAGGGTGCATCTGTGTCCCTTGGGCTGACGGAGGAGTTGCAGCTGGGGAGACAGAATGTGGCTTTGAGTGGGTTGAGGAGGGGAGGCCCCAGGGGCCCTCACCGCCCCATCTGCTCGGCATCCGCATAGGACACACGTGCACGCACCCGCACACACACACACACGTGCATGCACACACACCCCTGGGAAGGGCAGAGCCTCTCTCTCCTCAGTCATGCAGACACAGATCCCCTTTTAGTGACATGGGCGAGGAGACCAGCGGCCCACATGCTTGCAGGCGGCTCGGTGTATTAACTGAGTTTGCACTGCGGCCAGGCCGGGCCATGTGGCAGTCCCCCAGGTGAACTTGGGCTCCCTCTGCAGACTGGGTCAGAAGCCTCCAGGCTCCCAGAGCACAAGGCAGCGCATCCTTCATGCAGGCCCTGGGCCAGGCGTGTTGCAGCTCTGTGATGATCCCCATTTTAGTGCCAAGCAGGAAGAGGTGGCCCAGACAGGTGACTTATGTGTCTTGCCCATGGGTAGCGGAAAGGTGAGGGCTGCTGGCCCCAGGCTGGTTGGGGAGGCCCAGGGGGTGTCTGCACACACACAGAGATGGGGTACCCTGGGGGTGCATGGAGTACGTGGGGTGGGCAGGCCTGAACTTGAGGAAACCCACAGTCGAGAGGAAGGAAGACTAGGAGCTGGTGGAGGAGACGGAGGAGGCATTGCTGGGGAGGGGGGACGAAAGCCCAGAGGTTCTAGGCCCTGCGAACCAAAGTGCCAGGGGCTTGCACGGAACGGGCCACACCCAAGCTGACTGCTCCTGAGCTGCTTCCAAGCCGTAGCTGTCCTCTCTGATGAGCCTGTGCAGAAGCTGGGATCTGTGCTTTCTGATTGAGTTTGGGTCCCTTGGCCATTACAGACAGGGCCATGTCCTCACAGAGGCATTTGGGTGGCTACGGGATACCTGTGGGAGACTGGAAGCCCAGGCCAGCGGAACCATCCTTATGATGGCCCTGGGCCTGGGGTGAGGGGAAGTCAGCCCCACGCTAGCCCTTCTGTGGCATCCTGGTGGTATGCAGGCCTGGAGGTCAAGTCTGTGGCAGCCCCAAACTAATAGTCTGCCTTGCCTGTCTGGAAGCCTCCCGAGCTGCCAGGGGCTGTTGCCTCAGTCCCAGTTCCTTCTCAAGCTGGTCTCCAAGCTGTCAGACTCCCGCAGCAGACAGCCCCCGGCCAGGAGCCTTGGGAGTCTGGTGTAGGGGCCCCACGGGGCCTTTCCAGACCACTGACAACTGGGGAACCAATTAGCATTTTTCCAGCTCCAAGAGTGGCTTCCCTTCCCCAGCCCTACCGGCAGCCATGCCCAGGTGCCCAGCAGTTGGCTGGCGTCCAAACTGCAGTTTGTGGTCCAAGTGAGAGCCTGTGTGCTAAGCACAGCCCTTAGAGCATCCCATTCAACCAAAACTGAGCTCAGGGCCAGGCAGAAATAAAGTGACCAGCACTGGGGTGTGGACTGCCCACCACACTGGACGCTGCATATGGGCAGGGCCATGTCTGTCCTGAATAGACTTACCCTTACCACCTACCATGGGAGAGGCAGTGGGATAGATGCTTCTTAAGTAAATGAGTGGATGAATGAATGAATGAACTACGCATTCCGCACCCCCCCCCACCCTGCCCCCAAGAGATGTGAAAAACTGTGGAAGGATTTTCCTTCGGGCCTGCAGGCTCCCCTGGGTCAGGGTTCTGTTGGACAGCACCAAGAGAGACTTGAGGACTATTAAAACCACTCCCACACTCAAGAAGCAGCTCTTCTCCCAGGCCCCTGCCTCTGGGAACCCCAGGACCATCATCCCCCTCCTGCCCCACAGTCCTTCCCAGCATGAAAGCTGATCCTGGGGACACCTGGGTGGCTCTGTAGGTTAATGGTCTGCTCGGGTCATAGTCTCAGGGTCCTGGGATCAAGCGGGGAGTCTGCTTCTTCCTCTCCTTCTGCCCCACCCCCACTCGTGTGTGCTCACTCTCTCGCTCTCTCAAATCTTAAAAAAAAAGCTGCTCCTGGCACCAAATGCTTTCTCTTCTCTTCCCCTGCCCGAGTTCCTCCGAACCTCCCTCACTCTCTCTCCCTCTCTCTCCCTCTCTCTCTCTCTCAAATAAATAAATAAATCTTAAAAATCACCTGTTCGGTGCTCACTTCAGCAGAACATGTACTAAAAATTACCTGTTTGAATCCATTCCTCATTTTTTATTAAGTGGTTCATTTTCTCATATTGATTTGTAGGTCCTGCTTGTATGTTAGGGATGGTAGATGGCTTACAATGCTTTCCTCCTTGAGTTTCCATTTTGTTTGACTTAGCCTTTACTCATAGTATTTTGCCATTCAAAACCTGTTTCTTTTCATTTTTGTGAAGTCAGGTATGTCTTTCGTTGGTTTTGTGGTTTTTAGGTTTCCTGTCTTGCTTCAAAATGTCTTCCTCTCCAAGGTTAAAAACAAATATATGCTAAACAAAAAATTTAATATGAAAATGAAAGGAAATTACTTAAATATGATAAAATTACCAAAGAAGAAAAAAAATCTAACACCAAATATTATATTCACTGATAAAGAACTGAAGCCATGCTCTACCGAAATGCAAGTCAAGAATACCCCCATGGGGGGCACCTGGGTGGCTCAGTCATTAAGCATCTGCCTTCGGCTAGGTCATGATCCCAGGGTCCTGGGATCGAGCCCTGCGTCGGGCTCCCTGCTCCGCAGGAAGCCTGCTTCTCCCTCTCCCACTCCCCCTGCTTGTGTTCCCTCTCTCGCTGTGTCTCTCTCTGTCAAATAAATAAATAAAATCTTAAAAAAAAAAGAATACCCCCATCGGGGCACCTGGGTGGCTCACTTGGTTAAGTGTCTGCCTTTGGCTCGGGTCATGATCCCGGAGTCCCAGGATCGAGCCCCAAGTCGGGCTCCCTGCTCAGGGGATGTCAGCTTCTCCCTCTGCCCTTCACCTGGCTCATGCTCTCTCTCTGTCTCTCTCGCTCTCTCTCTTTAAATCTTTAAAAAAAGAAAAAAGAATACCCCCATCAGTTGACAGGGTTTTGTAGTATTTAAATAATATAATAAGGCAAGAAAATAATCTGTTGTTATTGGAAAAGAGAAGAAATTATCTTATTTGCAGATAATGTGATTGTATACTAAGAAAACCCAAGAGAACCTACTAAGACAACCCATTGGGATTAATAAGACAATTTGGGAACGGACAAGATGCAAAGTAAATCGATAGTTTACACACCCAAAAAAACCCGATAGTTTTACTCTGTGCTGACTAATTAGAAGGAACAATGGGGAAATTCACTCATAATTGCAGTAAAAATTATAAAATGCCTAGAAGTGAAGTTGAAAGGCAATTATAGGTCCAACATGAAGAAAATTATAGATCCTTATCACAGGACAAAAAGCAAGAGACAGAGAGGCAGACAAAGATCTTGATCCCTCCAAATTAATAAGTGTAATAATTCCTCTCTGATTTCCCAGTGGAGTTTTTAGGAAGGCACGGATTCAGACATTTCTGTTATCCACTGGATAAACAGAATGTGGCATAATCATGCAGTAATATATTATTCAGCCTTAAAAAAGAATGAACTACTGACATAGGCTACAACATGGATAAATCGTGCACACTCCATGCTAAGTGAAAGATACCAGAGACAATGGTCACACGATTGTATCACTGAAATCCTATGAAATCTTCAGAACAGGCAAATCCATGGGGCACCTGGGTGGCTCAGTTGGTTAAGCATCTGCCTTCGGCTCTGGTCATGACCCCAGGGTCCTGGGATCGAGCCCCAAATCAGGCTCCCTGCTCAGCGGGAAGCCTGCTTCTCCCTCTCCTTCTCCCCCTGCTTGTGCTCGCTCGCTCACTCTCAAATAAATAAATAAAATCTTAAAAAAAAAAAAAAAAGGAACAGGCAAATCCATGGAGACAGAACGTAGATTCGTGATTGCCAGGGCTGGGGAGTGGGGGCGAAGGGGGAAGGATTGCTAATGGGTACAGAGAACATGTGATGAAGATATTCTGGAACTGGATAGTGGCGGTGGTTGCACAACTTAGTGAATATACTAAAAACCATGGAATTGTATACTTTCAGAGGGTGAATTTGACGGTATAGGAGTTATATTTCAATTTAACAAAATGTTTTCTGTTTCTTAAGAATGGCAAGGTAAGTAGCTGCCTGACCAAATGTTAAGGCTTACTATAAAGTTACTGTAATCAGTACGAATAGTATAGTATTTGCACCAGAATAAATAGAGTATTTATTTATAGGATAAATAAATAGGTAAGTAGAACAGAATGGAGAAATAATAGACCTAAGGATGTATGGAAGCTGAAGATAGGTAGTTTTTCAATTCAGTGGGAAAATAACAGGTTTATGTAACAACCGGAATTAGCATAATTGGATTTCCGCCCCATTCCATGTGTATTCAGAAACACGCTGCAGATAGATTAAAGATCTAAATGTTAGGGGCGCCTGGGTGGGTCAGTCCGTTGAGCATCTGACTCTTGATTTCGGCACAGGTCATGATCTCAGGGCCGTGAGATCGAGCCCCATGTCGGGCTCCACACTGGGCATGGAGCCTGCTTAAGATTCTCTTTCCCTCTGCCCCTCCCCACCCCTCCCTCTCTTAAAAAAAAAAATCTAAATGTTAAAAATAACACAAAGAATGTATTAGAGAAAGATCCGAAATATTTTTTTCTGCTGTGTTATCTTAAAGAGAGCTGGTGACCCTCCAGCATGTGCAGGACAGGTTGGCTGACTACCTGGGTTTGCTACTCTCTCCCTCTTCTGGACAGTGGGTGTTGATGTGGGACAAAGATTTGCCTGCAGACCCCTTGGTGAGCCCTCTGCAAGCCTGCTTATAGCAGGTCATTCGTTCTTTCCCCAGGATGGAATAGGGAACAGTGTGACCTGAGTGGCCCTGGGTCTGACGTGCATGCCTCTGGGAGAGGTCCATCGTCCCACCTGATCAATCTAAATGGGTTGTGTGCTCCATGCTACTTTTCAGTGGTGGATCATTGCTCCAAGTTTATGGCAGCAATGACTAAAGCCAGCTTTTGCACACTCGTGGGTCTCTTTGCTCCCCTGTGAAATAAAATGTATAAAATGTGGAACCAGTACTATGGGTTCTTGGGTCTTAATCCCTTTAGAGCTCTGCCCACCTATTCAGCAGACTTCTTTCCTTTGAGCTGGATTCCCACCCTTGGGCTATGTACAGAGATATTTGCTGGCGGTAGGGGTGGCAGGTACCTTATTAATCTGGCATATTTAGATAATAAGAGATTACTTTTTTTGTCATATGCTAGAACGTTTAGGGAAGGCACCTGCAGCTGTGGTTCAGCAGCTCAGTGATGTCAGGACAGGTGTCTTTATAATTCTTGCTCTTTCCCTCGTGGTCACAAGATGGTTGCTGCAGTTCCAGCCATCACTATAAAGAATGGAAGAAAGTTAAAAGGGGAGGCTGAAAAAGCAAGCCTTTAACTTCTGCAGCCTTGCATTATGATAGAAGCTGACAGTTGGGGAGGGGGGCTCGTACTGGACACTGGATGAGCCTAATTCCCTATAAGAACTAGAGAGAGAGAGAGCTAAATTTATCTGACTAAAGTCATTACATCTGGAAATTATTCTCGGATAGGATTTTGTGTTTCTCCAAGGATCCTTAACATGATGGGGCTTCTTCTTTTCTTCAGCCCCCAGTACTCTGGGGGTAACATTGCCCTGGATCTGCTTGATGGTTGGTCTGCCCCAACTTGCCCAGCTGTGGCTGAGCTCCTGAAATTGGGGGCCTGAAGCCCTGAGTCCAGAGTCCATATACTGTTCAAAGGGCTTTCTAGGATGTGTCTACTTTTCTCAGATGGGAGCCAGAGAGTTGGGATCCCTAAAAGATCAACCCCAGCTTGGGAAGGCTTTGCTATGTTAGCCTCTCCCTGGGAGCCTGGGGCTGGGCAGGTGGGAGGGGACCCTTGTCTAGCCTTCATCACTGCCCTGTGGCCTGGCCGGATTAGGGAGGCCTTCTCATTTTGCCTTCCACCGCAGACCCCATAAAGCCCTACCCACAGGGTACGAATACCCACTTCCTCCCCACTGCATCTCCTCGGAGATGGCAGAAAAGCCGTGGTAGGCCAAAAAGCCCCTGGCTGAGGTACAGACAGGCCTCTAGAGCTCCCGTAGCCATGGGACAAGTTCACTTTCCCATCTCCATTGAGGCCAGCGTCACTGTCCTCCTGCAGGGCCCTCCCACCCCCCACCCTCTGGCAGCCCCGTGAGCAGAGCAGGGGCTTCCTAGAAGGATTTGAACAGATTTACACACTGGTTGACTTTGAGGTCTGTTCCAGAAAAGTACTTTCAAGGTTTTGGATTTGTTCCAGTTGGACCGTTTTGAGAAAAATAGAGGGGTTTCATTATCGCTTCCTTGGTTCACTAAATTTTAAACAATTTTTTAAAAATCCTCAACTATGATTCTGTTTGCAGTCCAGGGAAAGCAAGCATAAGGATTGCTTGGGTTGAGCAGTCTGGTTCAGGTCAGTCTACTATGGTTTGCCTTCTGGAATGACCTGTGGCTGGCCCACCTCCCCCTGCCCTTGCCACCGTGTCCAGTACATTGGGTGCACCAGAGCTCTGTGGCTCACGGTCATTATGATGCTCAGACAACCCAGGGTGGGGGGCAGCTTCAGGAAGGATGAGGAGTGGGGGAGGCTGTCCTATAGGCTGCAGCCAAGAGGCTTCTGAATTGCAGCCCATTCCTCTCCCCTCTGAGTTCAACATGGAGTAAACCATTGCACTAATCGGCACCATGCACACTGGCTGTCCCCCTTTCAGATTTGGCAAGAGGATTTTTGGTTGCCAGGAACAGAGACCACCCAGGCCAGCTCAAGTACAGAGGTTGCTGCCAGGCTGCTGGGCAAGGTCTTCCAGAAACAGGGAAGGAGACAAGGCTTGCGAGACCTGTGGGGTGGAGGAGTATGGCAGCAGATGCTTCTGCTTCTCAGGGAACTCTCGGATCAGCTCCATCCCCTGCATCTGTCATGCCCTTCCTCTGGCAGTTCTCAGGACCCCACATCACACTCGGGGAGGAGGTGATTGGCTCAGCCGATTCCTATCCAGGCTGTCCTTTTTGCATCTAGCCTGTATCCCATCAGATAGAATAAATGGCATGGCTAGTTGGGGCTGCTTTTCCTCAAAGTAGGGCTGGGACAGAAAAGGGGAACTTTGTATCTCTTGCTGAGTAGCCATAGAATTGGATGTTTTGTGTCTGACATGGTAGTGAGTTCCCTGTCACTGGGAGCATTCAAGCAAAGGCTGCCGATTATAGCGAGGATACTATGCTTTAGAAACTGAGGGAAATTCAATATAGACTTGTTACCGTGTGCCCAGAGTTTGCCCCCATATTGTGATCAGGGAGCTGGGGAGATGGGGATTCATGCTATGGCCCAAGATGGAGAAATCCACATGGCCCACGAAAGCTTGGAACCACAGACCTCTGTCTCGTTAGTGCAGAGCTGCAGCCGACAGAGCTAATCAGCAGTTCAGTGGCAGCCGTTTTTCCATCAAACCCATATGCTGTTTCCTGACTTCTTAACGCAGCGTGCTATTTATACCCGTAGATCCATTCATTCTTAATGAGCCACGGTTGTGGATTGTAAAATGTTTTATTTTCATACAGGATTGCTCACTGCCCAGAGCCAGCTGTTGCTATGCCACCTTCCTTCTTTCTCTGTTCCTAAGAAATTAGCATTTTGGAAGCTCCTCAGAGCACTCAGCTGCCCTCTCCCACTCCCTACTCACCCCCCAGTGTGTCCCCAGCCAGACTCTGGACTTGCCATTTCTGTCACGTTGGCCCGGACGTGGCACATGAACTCCCTGCAGCCTTCGGAGCAGCTGGGAGGGTGTGTTATGTGCAGGGGGCCAGGCTGGCGGAGGCTTGGGAGAAGGAAGCAGAGGACGGCAGAGCAGGAGGGCTTCCATGTTGCGAAGTGGGATGCCATCTGTCCTCCGAGGGTTGGACATTTGCCGGTGTTAGAGGTTGCAGCTCGATCTGGCTCACTGTTTTAAGTTCACCGACAACTTTTTTTTTTTAAATGTGGAGAATTCTTATTAAAAAGATGGAATTCTGGCTGCTTTTTTGAACATCAGAAAGTCTGCCAATACTGCCCCCTCCCTGGACAAATTGAACAGGCTAAGTAGGAGCTTCCCTCTTCACACTGGGCACACAGTCTCAGGTTTGCCCCAGTCCCCACCCCTCCCTGTTGCCTCTTGCCACTCTGATCGTCACCCTTACAGGGTTATTAAAAGAAAATGAAATAGTTCTTGTTTCCACATCCCTATGAAAAGAGAGAGACACTAGGAATTAGACCAATAGGAACATCTGTTGCAACAAAAGTGGGCACACCTCTGCAGAAATAAATACTCATATCCAGATATATCATGATAAATGTATCAAAATAAATATCACGTCCAGCCCACCTCACCCTCTGGCCCTGCCGGCTGACCAGTGGAAGGCAGAGCCTGACCGTGTCACATCTGTGCCTCTCCACTCCCGATCCTGACCCCAGGCTAGGGAAACTAGTTTTGGGAAGTCCTTCTTCCTCTCTGGGCTCTGGTTGCCCCAAGAGTAGGATGGAGATGAGGGGGCCGGGACAGAATCTGTTCTCTTTCAGCTTTCATATCCTACAGTTCCAAATCCAAGGGAAGGGAACTTTCTGGAGAAATTTCTGGCAGGTGGTTAAGTAGCTCACAGATCCTACACGGAGGCTGCCCCTGCTGCAGAGACCAGCCCCATCTCAGCACTGGCCCCGTCCGCTGTGTGTGCGCCCCGTCCGCTGTGTGCGCGCCCCGTCCGCTGTGTGCGCGCCCCGCGCGCACGCAAGCTCGCACGCACGCAGGCGCGCGCAGGAGCCAGGAAGATTTAGAGAGGAGGGTGGGAGGCGCCACCTTCCCAGCGTCTGGGAAGGCGCTGTGGGTCCGTCACAGTACCCTGGAAGCCCCTGACTCAGGTGTGCATGGGGTAGGTCTGCTGTCTGGGTCCAGAAGATAAATGAACAAGAAAGAGTCATAGTGCTGTGTGAGGCTCCCACCAGCCATTTGGGGGAACTGAATGCCTGCCTTCTCCGCAGGCGGGGATGGCGCTCAGTTGCCGGAGCGCATGTGGGCCGCACCGGGGCCAACACCCGTCGTCGGTCAGTTGGCAGTCTTCTCGTGTGGCCGCCATTCCTGCACGCTCCGAGGGCCTGGGGACCGTTGGCCTGTAGGTCTGTGCAGGTGAACGAGGCGGCCCTCCGTGCCGAGGGGCCAGGTAGAATCAGCAAGGATGGTCGCTGCCGAGGCTTGCGTGGTTGCTCGCCGCAGGCTGTGCCAGGCGCGGTGCGTTCCCTGTTTGATGGCGGCCCCGACAACCGGGGCAGGGTGAGCGGTGTACTCCTGTGGTCCCATGTTATAGTAGGGCACCCAGAGCTCAGATGACTTGCATCATAATCTCCGTGTGGACAGAAAGAGCCCCTTGGCGTTCGGGAAACTGCCCTTTCCCTAAATCTCAGGGAAGGCTTGTGCAGCTGTGTTTCGAAGAGAAAGCCATGCGTGCTAATTTGTCCTGACCTTCGGAGCCCTCGGTGAAGCCAGACGCTAGCCCGGTGCCAGTGTGTGGGAAGGGGAGGGCATCCCCAGAACGGAAGCCTGAAGCTTCAGAGAGCTGTGTCGCCCCCACTGCTGCGCCCCACCTCTGCCCCAGCAGCACCCCCTGCCAGTCCTGGGCATCCTCCTTGGCTCGGGGATTGATTTCCCAAGAGCAGAAGGGCCTCATTAGCCACACCACAGAGGTCAGGGGCATGGCTGTCCGTTCTCATTTGTCTAAGCCCACTGACAGCCTCAGTTGATTGGATGATTCCAGCTGCAAGGCAAGGTGTTGGGCCTCCTTGTCCCCACTCCCCCGCCCGCTCTGAGCCAACACGGGGAAGCAGGGTCCAGCCCCGCTGAGCCAGCCTCTGGCTTCAGTTAATTGTGTGTGCAGAACTCGCACCAGGGCCAGGGCCGGGCTCCACCCTGTGCGGTGAAGCACACCCTCTCCAGCCGTTCACCTGTCTCGCTGTGGAAACCTACAACTCTGTTCTGCCCACTCTAGATTTCTCAGCCTCTAGGGGCCTGGGTGAAGTGAATAAACCCAGGCCTGCCTGCCCTGTCCAGTGCCAGAAAGCCCAAGGAGATAGCAGTGCCAGCTCTGCTCAGCTCCGCAGGTCTCTCCTGTGGCCTCCTGCCCGTCATAGGTGAAGGCCAGCCTGGCACATAGGCTGAGCTGATTCCCCACTGCTGGCCCGGGAGCCGCAGCAAGGATAGGAGAGTCTGTCTGCCCAGATCTCCATACAGGACAGGGGGGCCAGGCCTCTCCGGCCTCACCTCCACCTGGGGTTCAGGTAGACCTGGCAGCCCATCCCTCACATCCAGGTTCTGAGCACAGACCCCATGGCCCTGAGTCTCTGCCTGGGTGGGGGAACCGCAGGTATGAACTCAGAAACCAGGAAGGCTGGACCCTGAGGGAATGGGACAGAGAGGCCTGGGAAGGAGAGAGACGCAGACCCAAAGACAGATGGGCAGAGATGCCGAGAGGTAAGACTGGAGAGAGAGAACCTGACCAAAAACAGAAAGAGGAACCAAGAGAAAACCCCAGGAAGACCCAGAACACAAAGGCACACAAGACATACAAGATAGGAAAGAAAGACGAGGGAAGCAAAGGCAGAGAGAGAGGTTTTTTTTTTAATACCAGCAAAAAAGAGAGGCTCAAAGAGACAAAAGGCGAAGGCCCAGAGATCCACAGAGACAGAAGGAGAGAGCGAGCTATGGTCAATGACAGAACCAAGGCACATTTTGCATCCCGGCAAAGGCAGGAGATACTCACTCACTTTGTTTCATCTCTGCTATAAATCAGCAGCAATAACCTGCCAGAGAGAAATAGTGCAGAGCACACCCAAGCCAGACCTCATCCCCTCAGTGCCTGAGCCTGGAGCCTTTCTCTTGAGCCAGTGGGGCTGTCCGGGCCCCAGAGAAGCCCACCACCTGGCCTTTGCCTTTCCTGTTCTCTGTCAGGAATGCAAGACACACACTGGCCCCAGAATTTCTATCCCAGCGTTTCTGTCTAAATTGTGCCCGTTTTTAAATTCCACCTCTTCCAAGAAGCCCTCCCTGACTTCCCTTCTCCCTGAATATTCTCTGCCTCCCCTTGAGAGTATCACATTCTCTCTGGAGGAAGCTGTTCTTATCTTCCATCCATCCACCTCCTGTTCTATCTGGAGCTCCTCCAGCAAGGGCAGGACTACAGGATTTCAATGCTGGCGACCACATCACTATTGATTTGAGGATTCGTCTTCATTATGCAGCGCCTCCTGTCTGTCTGTGAGCCCAAAGGAAGGAGTTAATTAAATCAGTGGTGAAGGAATAAACAAGCACAGGAAACTCTCCACTCCCCAAACTCTCAATTCCCAACCTGGTCTGTGCGGTCCCTGCTGATGGCCTTGGTGGCCGCCCGAAAGGGAGACCAAGGAAAAAGGCCTCCCTGGGTGCCACACGCTCACCCCGCCCTTCTGAGGTTGTCCTGTGATATCTCCACCTCACCAATGAGGAAATGAAGCTCAGGGCTGTCAGGCAGTTGGCAAGCAAAGGCCACCCAGATCTCCTGACTCCGGGGTCCAGGAAGGAGGGAGGAAGGCTCTGCCCCTCTCTGGCTTCCCAGGATCCATCCCTATGAGGACAGGTTTCCCTGGCCTTGAGGCCACCCACCTCCTTGTCCAGGCCTTAGAAGGAGTTTCCCAAACAAAGGAAGAACCTGTTCCTCTGGTCTGGCCTTAGATTTGAAAGAAGAGCAAGCTCTGTGTGAACAGTGCATCACTCCCCCCCACCCACTACTTCCTGCCCAGGGCCCACCCACCCCATGTCTCTGACAACCAGCCTCTGACCGCCCCTCCTCCCATCTGTCCCTGGCTCAGGCTGAGGCCACCAGCAGCCTGACTTGTCCCACTTGAGTGTCCTTCAAGGGGGAGGAGGCTGTGAGGAGGCGCCTGCTGGGTACACCCCTTCTGGAGATGGAGCTGGCTCGCCACCCCCTTGCTGACCACCGTCCAGTCCTGCTGTTTCTGTTCACTGCTGTGTCCTCTCCTGGGAGATTTTTCCAGAAAGCAGTCAGGTAGTTCATTTCCTGAGTGCCTGCTTGACCCAAAGCTCAGTGCTGGGGGCCAAGGAAGGGAGCCAGATGCAGATTGAGACAGGCCCCCCCCGCCTCAAGTGGTTCCTGGGACATCTGGGGAAATCAAGGCAGGCATTCATAGGAAAAGAAATGCAATGCCTGGCGGTGTCTGAGGGGCCAGAAGAGCAGCCCCAGCAGTCATGGGGAGAGCGAGGAAGGGCCTGTCTCCCATCCCGCCTTCCCCCGAGGCTGGAGACACTTTTCAGTAGAGGCACAATTTAGATGGGTTCCTGGAGGATGAACTGGAATCGAATTTTTAAAAATATTTACAGGCCTGCATAGCATTTTGAACTCGCAGTGCCTTTTGTACTACTCGATCCTACTTCCTTGTGTGTGTTTCAGAGATGAGCAGATTGAGGCTCGGGGAGATGAAGGTCTCTGCCCAGGAGTGTCCAAGGCAGGGCCAGGGCCAGACCCCGGATGTGGGGAGGGAGCTAGAAGTCTCTCCCTCACATTGCAGCGCCTGCCTCTGGCGGGAAAGGCCCGGAGAGAAACACAGAAAGGGTATGTGTTGCGGAGACTGGGGAGGAACTGGCCCTCCTGGAGGGGAGGACTTCCGAGGGAGCAGAGCTCGGAGGGGAGGGCGAGACCAGACTGCTGGGTGCCCTGCCTGCTGGGAGGGGAGGAAAGAGCAGAGGTCTCAGCAGGAGCTAGACCTGGGCTCAAATCCCAGCTCAGCCTGCAAATGGCCCCTGAAGCCATCTCATGCCTCCAGCACAACCTAGAAATCCACGCCCCCCAGAGAAGGCGAGCCCGCCCCTGTGAGGTTGGCCCTGACACCAAATGCCGTGACCCCAGAAGCCAGCCCTGCACCTCGTGGTGTGGGCCATGAGTTCAGGAGGAGCCCCTCAAGCTAAAAGCTCCTCCCATGTGCCAGACACCGCCTGAGTTACCTCGAGGATGCTCACAACAACCCAGAAAAGGATCCAGCGGAGCCAGTGCCCCTTCACCATCCGATACCTCCCCCCTGCGACCACCAAACAGAGCCCAGACTTGGGAGGCATCTCAGTAGGATTTCAGGCTGCAGGCCTGGCCCTCTCTGTGGGTGAGACGGCCCTCGCCTGTCCCAGTGGGGACAGTTCTGCCACTGCCCTCTGCAGCCTGGTAGGCAGGGTAAGGCTAATTGGGGATGTCTGTGCATTCCCCGGGGCTTTATCATCTTCCCTTTACATTAAAAAAAAATTTATTTTGGTTTTAGTATGCAAAATTTTCCACCATCTGCCTTGCTTGGCAGAATGTTTGCTGAAAATATCTCTCTTCCTCTCTAATTCCCATCGTTTCTGGGGGCTTTGGAAGCCTCCCAGGCTCACGGGCTGTCCTTGCGCCAGCAGGCGGATGTTGTGGCCCAGAAGTCACATCTCCCCACCTCTCAGCCAGAGAGGGACCCCGGGCACTCTCTACTGATGAAACAGAGCCAACCTGAGGTTGAATCCTAGGGTTCAGACCGAGTAGCTCTCCAGGTTGGTCTCTCTGTGTGTGATAAAGCCCTGAGAGATGCCCAGGGTCACAAAGACAGGTGGTGGCAGAGAAGAGCCAGGAGCTAGGTCCCCCTGAATCCCAGCGCAGTGCTGTGAGGTCAAGTGGCCAGCATCCTGCCTGTCGCCTGGACCATCCCAGGCAAGGTGTCTTCACAGGACAGCAGCTGCTACATGTGTCCTTTGAGGCAGTTAGGAGAGACTTTCCAAAAGGGAAGACTTCCCCCCACCTTCATGTACCAAAACTCTTGAGTTTCCATGGTGACAGTCAAATTGCAAACCCATCTAAGAGTGAGCCAGGGGGAAAAAAAAGAAAAGCTGGCCTATCCCCAGAGAAGTGGGCATGCCTGGCGCTGGGGCTAGCCGCTGCTGAGGATGAGAGCTGAGCAGAGTGGGGCAGCCCTTCTGGGCCATGATGGGAAAGTCAGGGATGCCAGCTCCCCAAGCAAGGGGTCCTGGGTCTCAGGCTGTCGGGGTGGGGGAGGCGCCCCCTCCTCCCTGCCTCTGGCAGAGCCCAGGTGAGTCCATTTGGTGACTCCTTCTTGGGAAGATGAGTAGGACAGTCTTCTCCCTAGTGTTTTCCCATCTTCGATCTGAAAAATCAGGCGTGGGCTGAATACAAGCACTCATCGCCAAGCCATCCTAGACTCTCTTGGGGGAATTAGAAGGGAGAAATCAGCCTTCAGACACACAGAGTGTTTTGTTGAGGATGGAAGAGCAAGGGCCAAAAGATTGATGAGCCTCAAAGCTTCTTTAATAGACTTGGAAGATTTACGATCACAGCTGCTGGGCAGCAAGAAAGGTGGCAATCGGCAGTCGAATGGCAAATTAGCCAAGGTGTGGGTTTTAGGGTGATAGTCGGTGGGCGAGGAAGAAGAAAAACTTCTTCTGTTGCTGCCGGAGGAATGTGTGGGTAAGTGGTGTTTGCACTGGGTCCTGCCCAGGGACATTCTCAGCAGGGTCTTCTTGGTGTGTTTCTTCCCCACTGACAGTAAATGCCAAGGCCAGGCATGGACACTGCCGGCTTCTTTCTTTCAAGTAGAGCTTATTACAGTGGATTAGAATGGGATTGGGTTTGCACTACAAAGACCTCTAAACTGAGGCCTGGCCCCAGCTCAGAGTCGCAGACACAATGAGCAGGGATGCTCGGGCAAGGAAGGGAGGCACAGCCCAAGGGGATGAGTCTTGTCGGTTGGCTGGTTCTCTGCCCTGTGACACCTTTGTAAGCTCAGTTGTCATCTGGAACTGTTCCCCCTTTCTGTGGCTGTGGGCATTTGGGGTCTGTAAAAGGAGACACCGAGTCAGCCGCCTAAGTTGCCTAACTCGGGGAGGGCTTATTTTTTTCTAGAACTTGCACAACCTAGGCACATGGGGACTAGACAGCATGGTGCCAGAACTTGGCCTCCAAGTTTGGGACGCTTGGGACAAGACCTGCCCCTCACAACAAAAGCTGTTCTCCCGGTGCAACGTGGCACAGTCTTCTTGCAGTTTAAGCTCACTCTGGAACCCGCGTGACCCAACACTGCGCATGGTGAAAGATGATGGGCCAGAGAGGTGGGGGAAGAAGGAGTTATCGATAAATGAGCTTTTGCCCCCGTAACCTGAGTCCCCGGGACACCCTCTCCCATCGGCTCCTTTAGAGCTCTTGGTATTTTGCGGCCTTGGTCACCTGCACAGTAGCGCCCAAGGACGCGGGCATTGTTTCAACCCTGGGGAGCTGCCTGTCCCCCACCCCCATTCCCCTGCCCCAGCCCCAGGCCCCCTCCCCTCTGGACCCAGAATTATGAAGATCCTGCATGTTGAAGGAAGAAGGAAGACTGAACATAGAGGAGATGGAAGAATGACTACATTATGCATAAGCATCTCTGCTGGAGAGTGGGGAAGCCAATTGGAGATCAATCCCAGCTCCCCTCAGGAACTCCCTTCTGCTTAACAGGCTGCCAGACCCCCTGCTGTGGGGGTGCACCACCCTCCCTGATTTCTTTGCAGCTGCCTCAGGGGAGACCCGGGGAGCTGCTCGCTGCCTCCTGCCACCTCCCACTCCCTTTGTCGGGGGACCCCCAGGGTTGGTGCTTAGTCACCAAGTGAGTCAAAAATAAGTAAATGCTTATAATACCAACACCCGTGAGGTCCAGTCAGTTGAGTCATGATCAAAGAAACCCCGTCTGGGACCTGCAAAGCAATTGCAAAATAAATCAGGCCTTTGCACTTCTCAGATACTATGAAGGGGCATACGGACCTGAGCCCCTCTGAATCCACAGCTCCTATTGATTCTACATCACAAAAGCCCACAAAGCCAAAGCAGAACTCTTTCTCAGGAAGGCCAGGAGGAAAAGAGAGCAGAAAAGGCAAAATCCTTGAGCAGCTAGAGGAAGAAAAAGCTGGGAACAATCACGTTAACATCACTGTCGCCCCACCCACGTGGGTCAGGCTGTGCAGGAGAAGCACGACAGCCTCATTCGTGGTGCGCTTACACACACACACCCACACCCACCCACACACACACACACACACACACACACACACTGAAAGCAGAGAGTGGCTGTAGCAGAATGCATAGCGCATCAGCCAGCCAGGTGCAGGTGATAGGGAAGGCTCCCTGGAGGAGATGGTGTCCAAAAGGAGCCAGGAGAGGGGCGCCTGGCTGGCTCAGTCAGTACAGCGTGCGACTCTTGACCTCGGGGTTGTGAGTTCAAGCCCCACATTGGGTGTACAGATTCCAAAAAAAATAATAAACAAAAAGGAGCCAGGAGAAGAGCCATGGCAGGGCATTCTGGGCAGTAGGAAGTGAGTTGCTGGAGGAGATACTGACCAGCAGTTTGGTAAGAACCCAGCCATGTGGAGAAGCCTGGGTAAGATTGTGCAGGATGGGGGCGCATGGGTGGCTCAGTGGGTTCAGCATCTGTCTGCCTTCTGCTCAGGTCATGATCTCAGGGTCCTGGGATCAAGGCTCCTTGCTCAGCGGGGAATCTCCCTCTCCCTCTGCTGCTCCCAAGCTCATGCTCGCGCTTCCTCTCTTTCTCAAATAAACAAAAAAATAAATAAAAGGTAGGCTAGGATTTGCGTGTTAGCTGGAGCATTCCCCTCTGCGCAGAGAGAGGTGCCCACAGGTGGGGCCCGGGTGGGAAGCTATTGAAGGAGTCCAGCCTGGAGACCCTGAGGTCTTGAGCTAAGCAGGGGCTGTGACCATGGTGAGGAGGCCACCGATTGGAGAACGACTTAGGAGGCAAAGCTGGCAGCATGTGGGGATGAGGGAGAGAAGAGCCAAGCAGTCATCAGGGCTTCTTCCCGAAGCGCCCTGTGTGGTACCAGACGCTCTGCTATGGAAGCACGGGGTGGAGAATCTCCTAGAGCTGGAACGGATGGCCAGCTCCATCCTCTGGTTGCCAAATTCTGTGACCTGTGACTTCCTTTGCTGAAAGTTGAAGGCACAAAGGCTTTCCAGAAGGCCCTAGATCCAGGTAGAAGCTCTGTGGCCTGGGTCCTGCCCCTGCTGCTCCTGTACCCCAGTGGATTTTCCTACCTGACCAGACTCTCCTTCCCACAGGGCTCCGGTGCTGGCTCCAGATCCTCCTCTGCACACCGCTCCACGAGGGGCCTGGCCCATCACTTGAAGCCTCTTAGCCACCCTTGGCATAGACTGATTGGATTTCCGATCTCGTCTGCCACCCCACGGGTCCCTGGGGCATGGGGCTGATGGGTAGTAGTGCTGTCTGGGCAGCTGGCCCCGTGCCGGGCAGAGTGCCCAACTGCTCCTCCCCTCCCTCCGGACCCGGCACTTTGCACTCCCTGGCAAGGCACACGGACCCACACCCCATCCACCGAGTCAGTCCCCTGTGAGAGCTGCTTACCCGTGATCCCAGACCTTCCTGTGCTGTCGTACTTGGTATTAGAGTGACATCACTTAATTAAATGTTACGTAAACTGATGAAAAGAGCCAGGAAGGACAGAGTTGTTTTCATTAAAACCAGGACTTCTGAAAGTCTTGAGAGAAGCTACTTGCTTAAAAAAGCTATTGAATCAGGTGTGGGCAGGACAACTGTGAAAAGCAGGAGAAAGAAACGGAAAAGCAGAGAAGGATCCTGTAGTCATCCCACTTTGCTTGCGTCTCTAAGCTGTGCTCCCATTTAGAGACCCTGCCCCTGGGGATCACAGACACGGCAGTATGGACGCAGCTTAGACACGAAAGACCCTGTGGGCCCGATCTCAAGCAGCACCCAAGCCCTCCGTGAAAACATGGGTGAATGGATGTACATTTCTATGCTGACAGAAGGTCTAATCTATGAATATATCCTGTATTATGACTCCCACTGTTGACCCACCAGCCAAATATGGGTCCTGTTTAGTCCAGAAAAGAAGGTTTCTACCACAGAGGATGTTCACCGGGAGAGCTCCCTGTCCTCCCCTCTCCTGGGACTCCAACCCCATCAGCCTGGCTCCTGTCTGCATTCACAAGGCCCCACTGCACATTACTGGATAAACTGGGATGAGCGCCCAGGCCTGCCGGCTCCCAGTTTCTTCCAGTAAAATCAGAGTGGTTGCAGACACGGGGTGTAGAGAGCCAGTCTGCCGGGGGCATACCCCCAGCCCTCCCACTTACCACCTCGGGCAAGTGCCTTGGCTTCCTCACCTGTAAAATGAGTGCAACCCTGTCTGCCAGGGTTGTTCTGAAGCTTCAGTGAGCTAGCATATGTCAAGTGCCTGGAGTGCTTTATAAGGGTTGGTGAGGACCGGAAATTTTGTTACCTGTGATGTTGTCCTGAGTATTGCCAGGTGCAAGCCTCAGAGCAGTTGTCCTGCACCCAAGGGGATAATCAGCCGCTTTGTCCCGGCAGAGGGGAGGCCTGCCCCAGCCCCTCTATCCTACGTGCCCGCTGGTAGTGACTGGTAGGGGTAACCTCCTGTGCTGGTGTCTGTTCTTTCCAGTGGTTTCCAGTGACAGTGACAGTGACTCGGATCTCAGCTCCTCTAGCCTGGAGGACAGGCTTCTTCTGACAGGGGTCAGGGAACCCAAAGCTACCAAGCCCTGCGGGGAGGCAGGTAAGCAGAGCAAGGATGCTACTTGTTCCCGAAGCGCCCCCCCCCCATTGCAGATGGCGTGGCTGCTTCCTCCAATCATGGCTCCCCAGCTGGTGTCGACAGGAGAGGTGGGGGCCTGGGGCTGGGATGACCAGAAGCTAAGCATTAGCACCACTGCAGAGCAGGACAGAAAGGGGGCCCAGATGGATGTGCAGGGGTGGAGGGGGGAGGGCAGATCTAGCGCACCTGCCTGCACACCTGGAATTCCTCCTGAGGCTCCCTGTGAGCATCCCCTGGATGAGATTTTGTCTCGTGAATGATGAGAACTGTGAACATCAGGTAGTAAGTTCCTTGGGCTTGCTCAGCTCTGCCATGAAACCATGGTGGGACCCTGAATACATACCTTCACCTCTTGGGCCTCTGTTTCCCTCTATTTAGCACAAATGGGATGGAGCAGGTGGTCCCCAAAATGTCTTAGAGTTTGAGCTCTCCTCTGTGACCTTGTCTTATGAATGAATGGGACCTGGAGGTTGGTGCAGAGAAGGTCTGGGGGCACATTTTTCTTTCCTTTAAACACACGAAGGGCCTTCCTGGGAAAAGGACCAAATCATTCAGAGTTACTCCAGAGGTTAGAACTGGGTTTTTGAAAAACATTTCAGGGAGGTTGATTTTAGTGCATAAGCAGAGAGCTTTATAATAACTGTCCCGGACTGGAAGGACATGCCTCGGGGTGCTGTTCTGGGACCAAGGCAGGGTGTTCTGCCGGAGCTGACATGGAAGGAATTCCTGGTGGGCATGGCAGTTCAGGCTAGATCAGAGATGCAAATGCCTGGCGCATGTACTTCCGCTCCCACTCCTGTGCCCGTGGCAGACATTACTAGCTGATCGCAGTACTCTCCCACAGAGCCTGACGTGGCCTCAGAATCCTCCTCAGCACAGTTTTCCAAGTGGTCAGTATCAGTAGGTGGAGACCGCGCAGGACATGATGCTGGTTTCTGGGCTAGATGATCTGTTAGGCCTCTCAGCCTAAGGATTCTATCTTAGAAAAGTATAAAGGAAATTCACCTGCCTGCCTTGGTTTCCAGGGCAGGTTTTATACACCCCCCTGCCTCCCCGCAGAGCTCTTGAACCCTCCCTCACACCAGCTCTCAGCTATGACCAGGGGGACGTGGGAGATTTCAGGCACCATCTCTGCACTCTCGGCTCGGCTCGGTAACAGCTATACCTGAAGAAAGATTCCTTAGTTAATAAAGGCAGCAATTAATAACCCCATTGGGGGGGGCGCCTGGGGGGCTCAGTCAGTTAAGTGTCTGCCTTCGGCTCAGGTCATGATCCTGGAGTCCCGGGATCGAGTCCCACATCAGGCTCCCTGCTCGGCGGGGAGTCTGCTTCTCTCTCTGACCCTCCCCCCTCTCATGTGCTCTCTCTCTCTCTCATTCTCTCTCTCTCAAATAAATAACTAAAATCTTTTAAAAATAACCCCATGGGGGGGGCACTTGGGGGCTCAGTCAATTGGGCGTCTGCCTTTGGCTCATGATCTCAGGGTCCTGGGATGGAGCGCCTTGTCAGGCTCCGTGCTCACTGGGGAGTCGGCTTCTCCCTCTCCCTCCACCCCTCCCCCCTACACTCGTGCTCTCTCTCTCAAATAAATAAAATCTTAAAAAAAAAAACAAAAACACTGGGGCACCTGGCTGGCTCAGTCTGTAGAGCATGTGACTCCTGATCTCAGGGTCAAGTTCAAACCCCACATTGGTGTAGAGACTACCTAAATAAACAAAAAGACAAACTTTTTAAAAAATTGCATTGGGTTAATGGAGATACACACCCTTCTCCCTCATTCTATGAAGGCAGGAAAAACCCCTCCTTGTTGCTGGTTTTCATGTTGGTGACTTGTTCTTTACTGAACTGACTTGAAGGCCTATGCAGTGACCTTCATATATCCTGGACCAGTCAACATTGCTCAGAGGGTAGGATCTCTCGAGAACATGGCAGCCATGTGGAGGCAGCCGGTAAGTGGCTCTGAGCAGACAGTCCCATAGATACCTACTACAGTTCCAAATGGGAAGATTTGACTTTCTTATCTATCTGTTTATTTTTAAGTAGACCACGCTCAGCATGGAGCCCAACACGAGGCTCGAACTCACCGTGAGATTGAGACCTGAGCTGAGATCGAGAGTCAGACCCTCAACCAACTGAGCCACCCAGATGCCCCCCAAATGAGAAGATTTTAGATCAGCTCCTTATCAGGCTGAGACCGTCTCTGTCTCAGTTCAAGGTCCAAAGAGCCCACACATGGTCTCTTGCAGGTGGCAGGGAGTCCCCCAAGATGGGCCCCACCCGCCAGCCCAGCCACCTCGTGGGGAGCCAGAACAGCCTGGCCAGTGAGACCGGGACCGGCTCTGCAGACCCACAGCCGGGCACCCCACCCTGGCCAGACCCAAAGAGCCCCGGTGAGCACCAAGCTGCCTTTCTAACCCACCTACTTCTCCCTCTTCTGTTTGCCCATGGTCCTCCTCCCTCACTCAATCCGCCCACACTGGAGAGTGCTAGGTGATGTTTACAATTCTGTTTATTGAGTGCTATGCCGGGCGCTGGGGGATCTGACGTGAGCCAGACCCCACCCCTGTCTGCAGTGAATAGAGAGGGGGACCCCAGATACTCATGACAACCATCCCATCCATTCCTAGTAATCATAATGATGGTTCTTACCAACCTCAGCTTTGTGAAACGTGTCATCTTTCAGAGCATTTCCCCATCTCCAGTAGCCTTAGTAACTCCTGTTTCAAGAGTACCTACTGTGCTCCAGGCCACCCAGTCCTCACCGAGCCCAATCGTGTGCTCAGCCCGAGCAGGTAGGAGACAATCCGTGGCCTTCAGAAAGGTCGCCTACCTACCACCACCTACCATGTGGCTGAAGAAGCCGCATCAGCTCACCCAGAACAGCCCAGACCTGAATCAGCAGGAGAATTCAGGACCACTGGAGCTGGCTACATGGAGCCTCGCCCGCCCTCGAACTTCTAAGGGCCACTTGCGTTCTATTGGAGCAGTAGATGGGAGGCTTCTCATCCCCTTTTGATGGGTGTGGAAACCAAGGGCAAGAACTCAAGCTCCACCCTGCTGTGCCCACTGCCCCTACCTGGCCAACTTTGGAGCATCATGCAATGGGGGCAGGCAGGGTGAAGGACCTCAGTCCGGCCCCCAGTCTCCTTCAAGAAAGAAGCCCCAGCTGGACTTGGCAACTCTGGGCCAGGGCCCCGGGGGCATGCGGCGCATGTGTGGATCAGCACAGCAGCTGACCCGCACCCCCCACCGGTAGGCTGTATGTGCTGGCAGCACCCCCCCCACGGGGAAGCCTTGTGGGAGCTCTCACCCACTCCCTGTCTTCCCTATTCCCCTTTCTCCCGCCTCGATGGTGCCAAGAAGCTGCAGGGCAGAGCATTTGAGAGGCCATGGGTGGGCAGGTCTCTGGGAGAGGGAGGCCCTGTCTGTGGAGTGGATCCTCTCCCCTCCTTCTGGCCTCCTGAAATCTCCCGCAGAGGACAGTTTGGAATCAACCACATTTTAATCTCAGCCCTGCCACCCACAGACATGTGAACTTGGGCAAACCATCAGATTCAACCATATAAAATTGCTTTTATAGATCAGAAATAGTCAGATATTGGCATCAATATGACTCAACCTAATATTTGATCTCTCTGCACCCAGTTCCATTATTGCTAAAGTGGGGACCACACTGTGTTCCTTGTGGGTTGGGGGGAGTGTGAAGTGCAACATTCTTGGGGAGTGCCTACCCTAAGTAGGTCTTCAGCAAATATCCGGTAACGGGACAGGCCATGTGGCCCAGTGCATAGAAGGGGTCCCAGGGCTTCTGAAACAAGCCGAGGGAAGTTTTCTATTCCCACACCATTCCCAAAGTTCAGGCTGTCGCTGGGGAGGGACCCTGCCTCTGCTCACCCTATAGTGGTCTTTTTTTTCCTATCCCCTAAAGGCAAAAGGCACACCTGGGCAATTCCCCGCTGCTGACATGGCCTCCGAAGGCCCCGTCTGCCTGCCCTGGCAGAGACATGTTTGGTACATGGAGCAGACTTTCCAGTGGAAGAGTTCGAGAGAGAAAGAAAACTGGGAGAGTCTGGTGAGCAAGCAGTCTGGAGCCCTCAGCTGGCCAGCCCTATTGGACATGACCTCTGACTCAACAAACCAGTGTTTGGGGGGCTGAGTCTCCTTCCCCCACTCAGTGCCTTTCTGCCCCTTCTCTCCTGGGAGCCCTGCCCCCACCCCCCCACCACAGCCATTCCACTCAGCCACGACCTTTATTTATTGTCCTTCCCCCGCACCCTCCCTCAGTCTACCTCCATGTTCATTTTAAGTTTGCTCTTGTCTTGGGTTGGGCCACAAAGGCCTGCAGACCACCTTATGGGGCCCTCCCATATGCACTGCAGTTTTGGAGGGCACTGGGCTGGGCTTTCTCCATATTTGGATTAATGGAAGAAGAACCCAACCCTGAACATTGCCCTTCAAAGCTGAGCTTGGCCCCTAGAGATGAGCAGTGGGTCCTAGAATGTGTGGGGTGAGTGGCTCACCCGTCGTTCCCTCTGCCGAGGGCTCTGGAAGCAGGAGCAGCGTCCTCCCCTTGTTTGAGACTGGCTCAGGAGCTGTTGGCAAAACCTGGCCCTTGCTTGGGTTTCTTGGAACCCCTGTGACGGCCTCCCCAGGTTCAGCTCAGCCTCTCCCCAGCTTGTGGAGCTGCGAAGGGCTCTGGTGGATACCGTGAATTCACTCATTGAAGAGCAGCGTTCAGCTGCGTCCCCAGCTGGGGTGCAAGGCTCCCCTAAACCTTTAATTCACTTCTCTTCAGTAGGTTCGGTTTGGCATGAAAAATAATTCAGAGTGTGAGCAGATGCTTCTGGAAAACCCTTCCCTGAAGACAGAGATAGAGAGAGAGAGAGAGAGAGAGAGAGAGAGAGTGTGTGTGTGTGTGTGTGTGTGTGTGTATTGGTGTCCACATCTGCCCATCCTGCCCCTCGCACCTGGTCCTTGAAGGGCCTTCTCTCTGGGCTCTCAGGCCCCCACCATTAGGTTTTTTGCCCTTGCCACTGGCAGATGGTAAAAAGACTGACTGTTTCCCTGTGACAAGTTATGCTTCAGAATTATAACAATAAAGATTAGAATTTGCATTGAGCCAGTGTGTTGATCCAAAGACCACAGTCACTTGTGTTTCTGAGATGCATCGATTAGAGAAATGGACGGAAAAGAATGTAGTCTGCTGATCACGGGAACACTCCCTAAGCCATGGTGAAAGGAATGAGCTCGATCTCTGTGTGATAGAACTCACAAGCCTCATGTTAAACGGAAAAACAAGGCCATTTATGCTTAGAAAAAAATTTAAGTATACATGCAAATAATCAAAATGAATTGTACGAACTTCTATGCACAGGTGTGAAAATGCTTGTAAAATGGACAGGCACTTGTGGTTCCGTTCCATACAGTGGACTGGAGACGTTTGTATTTCCTCTGCCCCCCCCCCCAAGCCCCACCAGGATGACCTAAAGGAATGAAATGGCATAAGTTACAAAGCCATAGAGGAGAGGGATGGCAGTGGAGAGGAGAGAGGTCTGGAAACTTTGGGAGATGGAAGAATACACCTCGTTCAATGTCAGCTTCCCCAGCTCCCCAAAATGTCTCCAAGGGAGAAAGGCAGCCATGAACAAGCCCATTTGCTTTGCAGAATCCACCAAATTCTCAGAACTTGGAGGGGCCAGGTGCCCCTAAGATGGAGGTTAGGATGGGTATGAAAATAGTATTGGTGGGAAGAAGTTAGATCCCCAGGTCCCTCCTCACAGCCCACACGGCCCTTTCCTGACCCTGGTAGACCCTAGTAGACCCAGGTTTACTGCTGGCCAAGGGTGAACTAGAACGATTTGGTACTGAGGCCCCCAAGCCCAACCAAAGGCTGGAGTGAGGCAGCGGTTAATGGAGAGACCCTCTGCCCCCTCCCCGGCTAACAGCTGGCTTATTCTCCATCCACCTGCCCCCGAGGCAAGATGTTATTCAGCCTGTCACTGGGGAACTGACTGAAGAGAAAAGACTGAGAGATCCTAAGGTTGGCAATTCCCGCTGCTCTGCCCAGTCCCCCCCCCCCGCCGTGAGGCCCCCTGTCCACAAACCCTACCCGCGTGGACAATTTCTAGTAGCCTGGCTGTGTGGTACTCAGCTGGAACAGCCAAAGGCGCCAACAGTTGACCGAAACCAACAAACCAAAAATAGAGATTCCAAGACACAGGAGAAAAGGGGTCAGGGAACAACCCTCCGAAGATATTCACCCATGAAACAGGAAAAGAATGTTAGTTAGTTATAGAGAGAGAAAGAGAAAGCAAGCAAGTGGGGGGAGGGGCAGAGGGGAGAGGGAAAATCTTTTTTTTTTTTAAATAAAGATTTATTTATATATTTGAGAGAGAGAGAGAGATGGAGCAGGAGGGCCAGTGCAGGGAGAGGGAGGGAGAATCCTCAAGCAGACTCCGTGCTGAACACAGAAGCCAATGCAGGGGGCTCAATCTCATGACCCTGAGATCATGACCTGAACTGAAATCAAGAGTGTTATTTTTAAAAAAAGAAGTGTTAAAATCAAATTAAAAAGGAAGTGTCAAGTCTCTTGAAAATTAAAAATATAATAGCAGAATTTAAAAATGCATTAGAGGGGCGCCTGGGTGGCTCAGTCCATTGGGCGTCTGCCTTCAGCTCAGGTCATGATCCCAGGGTCCTGGGGTCGAGCCCCACGTCAGGCTCCCTGCTCTGCAGGGAAGCCTGCTTCTCCCTCTGCCCCTCCCCCTGCTTGTGCTTTCTTTCTATCTCTGTCAAATAAATAAATAAAATCTTTAAAAAATAAATTTGAAAACTAAATAAAAATGCCTTAGAAGGAATGGAAGGTGAGAGAAGAATCTCCCAGGAAGTAAAACACAAAAAGAGATGTAAGCGTATGAGGAAAAAGTCAAGAAAGTTGGACGACCCAAAGGTAAGACCCATGCAGAAGGTCCAGCTCCCAACTGATAGGCATTTCAAACCAAGAAATAAAATAAAGGGGAGAAAATTGTTGAAGAAATTATCTCCATCACCTGAGGTCTTGCTGAAACAGGCTCTCGCTCGTGGGGCCTGGGCCAGGGGCTGCGAGCGTACGTGTAACCAGCTACTGGCTGGAGGACCACACTCGGAGTAGCACCGGTGTGGGCCAGTGGTAGTCACCACTGGCCAGGCATCGGAATTACCTGGGGAGTTTGACAAGCACGTCACACCCGACATCCTCCCCTCAGACACCCTGAGATTCTGGCTTCATCAATTTGGGGCTCAGCCTTGACATTAGGATTCTGCAAACCTCCACACATGACTCCCATGTGCTGGCAGAAGCAGGAAGCATTTTCATACAGAAGCTCCTCGGAGTGGGCTCCAGGAGAGGTATACGGTGTTGAGAGCAGTACCTTTTTATTAGCCAAAAATTGGAAACACCCTACGTAGCATCAACAGAAGAAGAGATACATAAGCGCTGATACAGTGTAGTCAAACAATGGAATGTGCTGGTGGAAATGAGTGGGTACTTCCGGCGTAGATGACTCTCATGAACAGCCACAAGCAAAGAAACGGCAGAAAAATACATGCTTTATGACACGGTCTATATCTAGATTTTTAAAACGGGGAGAAATGACATATATTAACATTTTATGCAGCAAAAGAAGAAATGCACAGGAAGGGCAAACAACAGATCTCAAGGCACATCTCGAGAAGAGAGGGCCAGTTAAGGAGGGGTTTCGTCGTGTTGGTGATGTTCCAATGTCACTGATGGATAGATGGTTTTGCAACATTTATATCGTAATATTTAATTATATATTATGTTCGCATTATTTTTATAGGTCTGAAGTCCTTCAAAATAAAACCATTTAAGGAACTATAGCAAGCCTTCTTATCATAAAGTTTCAGGATCCCAGGATTAAAAATCCTAAAGGGAAAAAAGAAAAAAAAGCAACAAGTCACATACCAAGGATCAGGGATGTTAAATGGCATTGAGATTCTCAAAGATTTTTTTTTAAAGATTTTATTTATTTGTCAGAGAGAGAGAGAGCACAAGCAGGGGGAGCATCAGGCAGAGGGAGAAGCAAGCTCCCCGTTGAGCAGGGAGCCCGATGCAGGACTCGATCCCAGGACCTGGGATCATGACCTGAGCCGAAGGCAGATGCTTAACCGACTGAGCCACCCAGGCGCCCCTCTCAAAGCAGATTTTGAAGTAATATTCTTCTGAATTCTTTTTTTTTTTTTCTTTCCTTCTGAATTCTGATAGGAAACGGTTTCTGGTCTTGATTTCTATCCAGCCAAATCTCAGTGATGGTCGAATGAAGATATTTTCAGACATGTGAGTTTTTTAAAAAATTGACCTCCTATATGTTCCTTCTCAGGCAGCTACTAAAGGGTGTGCTCCAACCAGACAAGGGAAAGAAACAGGAAAGAGGATAGCAGGAACTGGAAACTGGAGATCCAACACAGGAGAGGGGCAGAGAGAGTCCCCAGGACGATGGCAGTGGCTGTGTGGCTGGGCTAGAGGCCAAGGCCAGCCGGCCCAGACTGGAACATGAGCACAGAGAAGGTATATAAGGGTATACAAAGGGATGAGAAGCATATGTGTGTTGGGGAGAATATATATGGTATGATATTTTATATTGTGATATATATAATATGTAATACCGAAAAATCAAGAAATCGAATCAGTATGAAATTTCAGTAGGAAAGTGAATACCAGCAGAGCGGTTAGGGGTTCAGAGGGTTGCCAAGAGAAAGACGTGAGGAGGCGCAGGGGTTGCTGCCCTACGTCAAAAACTTTGGAGGACGGTTGCCCTTATTTCAACGATATACTCCATCACATTTCTAACACTGAGCTCTTTTTAAAGGAAAAAAACATATCAAACTCAGGATGAACCCACAGGGTAGGAGTGAGAATCCTGAGCCGTAACAGGTGAGGGAGAGGGAGTGAGGAGGACCTGCCGGGCGGAGGAAATACAACCCAGATCCCGGCCTGTAAGGGCTGTTGCCCCTGCTTCCCGGCTGTAGAGGGAATCCCCCTTAAACCTCTCAGACCCAGTGCAGCACAGGCCCCCAGACTCAGTGCCCACCAGACCCCGTCCCGGGGAGGGACCCGATCCTGCAGTCCTCAGGGTAAACGCCAAATGCCTTTCCCAGAGACATGTCACAGGGTCGATGAGGTTCTGAAGCAGTTTCCTCATGAGTTAATCCCGGAAGCCCTCAGCTTGGGGCAGGAGGTGGCCTATGGATGTCCCCCCAGGGGGTCCGGAAGCTGCCAGGGGTCAAGGGCTATTTGTGGGCTGGTCTGGGAACCGAGAAATCTTTTTCTTACAAAAATGCTTTCCAAGTCTCAAGCAGGCAAACTTACAAATTAACTTTTGGAGCTGAGCCTTTCATGGCAGGGGGTGAAGAATGTTGTGTCATCTGCAAAAATCAGGAAATACAGACGTGACCTGATTTGTCCCCAGTGTCCCCAATACTGGATAACCCAAGTAGTCCCTGAAAGAGATAGCAGGCGGAGAGCTCCTAAACTTTGGACACCTCATGTCAAGTCCGAGCTCCACCACGTAGCACCTGGAATTATGGGTACATTCCTGTGCCTCAGTTTCCTCAACTATAAAATGAGAGAGTACTTCCTTCACAGGACTGTTGTGGAAATTCGAAACCTGAAAGCACGTGTAAAACTCCTACCACTGCTATTAGTTATGACTCCCGTAGGATTCAGACGTGGTGCTTGCCTCAGAAGATGTTCAGATGACGTAAGAACATGAGGGCAGGGCACCTGGGTGACTCAGTTAAGCATCTGCCTTCAGCTCAGGTCATGATCCTGGGGTCCTGGGATCGAGTCCCGCATCAGGCTCCCTGCTCAGCGGGGAGTCTGCTTCTCCCTCTCCCCACCCCCAACTCGTGCGCACACGCGCGCTCGCGCTCTCTCTCTCGCAAATAAATAAATAAAATCTTTAGGAAAAAAAAAAAACACCATCATGGGCACTATCTGGTGAACCAATCACCTGCTATCAACTTTAGGGATCCTCACCCGCCTATGAGGCAGATCTTTCTACTGTTCCCATTTTAAAGAAGAGGAAACTGAGACCCAGAAGGGTCAAAAGAGCCCAGATTGGAATGCAGGGCCGTTGGATGCCAAAGACCATGTTCAGTGCAGGGTGGCAGTTTGCTGGTGAATCAGGATTCCGAGGGCCAGGGGGAGCCAAGCACTGGTAAAGGGCAGCTGGGCTGTCAGCCGCACAGATCCAAACTTCTAGATAAATGGGGTAAAGTCAGCCCCTTGTCCCACTGGGACATTTTCCCACTGCTAATGTAATAAATGAGAATAAGGCTCAGGCACAGCCCAGAGATTTTGGCCCCCACGTTGGACACTGTCTTGTGCCCATGGTCCCATGTGGCTGAGAACGCCAGGTGCTCTCATGAATCTTCCCTCATCGGACACCCAGGGTGGGTTCGGTGAAGGCTTTTCAGGCCACAATGTAGAGGCAGTTGCAGGGGTGGATTTGGCTTAGAGGGTCTCCAAGAGCTTCCATCAGTCGAGTAGCTTCTCAGGGACTTTGGCAAGAGGACCTGTCTCTGGACTGCCCTGCAGCTCCTCCAAGGGCTATGGGAGCTGCACCTGAACTTGGCCCCTGAACTCCAGGAGGGGAGCTACCATTCCTCAGCCCCCAGCACATCTCACCAGCCCTACAAATGTCTTGTCTTCCCATGCTACCTGCTTTTCTTTCTTCCTTTATTTTTTTAAGATTTTATTTATTTATTTGAGAGAGAGAGAGCGAGAGAACGTACACAGGTGAAGACAAGCAGGGGGGAGGAGCAGAGGCAGAGGGAGAAGCAGGCTCCTCACTGAACAGGGAGCCCGATGCAGGACTCGATCCCAGGACCCCAAGATCATGATCTGAGCCAAAGGCAGAGGCCTAACTGACTGAGCCACCCAGGCGCCCCGCCTCCTGCCTTTCTTTCCTCTCTTTCTTTTTCTTATCGTGGCAAAATACACATAAGTTTACCATTTTAGCGATTTTTACGTGTGCAGTTCAGTGACGTTAACTACCTTTACATAATCGTGCAGCCACCACCACCATTCACCTCCAGAACTTTTCCATCCTTCCAGATTGAACTCCACACCCATGAAGCAAACTCCCCATTCTCCCTCCCCCAGCTGCGGGTGGCCAGCGTTGTCCCCTCTGTCTTTACGAACACCACCATTCTAGGTACCTCATACACATGGAATCATACCGTACTTGTTCTTTCACTTCTGGCTTACTTTACTTGGTGTGATGTTTTCAAGGTCCGTCCACGGTGTAGCCTGGGTCAGAATTTCCTTCCATTTTATGGCCAAAGAATAAATCCCAGTTATACAATCACCCCATCGTATAGACACATCACATGGTTCATCCAATTATCTGTTGATGGACGTGATTTCCAGCTTGGGGCTATTGTGAATAATGCTGCTAGGAACACTGGTGTCCAAGTATCTGTCCACAACCCTGCCTTAATTCTTCGGGGCACACACCCAGACTCGGGATTGCTGGTGCACATGGTGGTCCCACGGGGCGGTCTTCAAGGAATCACCCGTCTGTTCTGCACAACAGCTAGACCATTTTCCATTCCCACCAGCGGTGCGTGGGGGCCTGCCTTTCCTTCTAAAGCACTAGGCTCGGCTCCGGCATCTCTTTGCCCCTGTGGCTCCTGGCACAGGGAACACGTGGTCACCCAGGGGCCCCAGCTCCTCTCGAACAGCTTGGCGCTGGCCTCATGGGTGCACACGTGACCCGTGAGCTCACACAGGGCCCCAAGCTCACTTTAATGCTCTGCTGTCACTGTCTTGAAATTTTTTTTAAGATTATTTATTTATTTATTTGACAGAGAGAGCGACCACAAGCCAGGGGAGCGGCAGGCAGAGGGAGAAGCAGGCTCCCCGCTGGGCAAGGAGCCCGATGCGGGGGCTCGATCCCAGGACTCTGGGATCATGACCTGAGCCGAAGGCAGACGCTTAACCGACTGAGCCACCCAGGCACCCCCTTGAAATTCTTAATAATTTTGAACAAGGGCCCATATTCTCATTCTGCACTGGGCCTTGCGAATTATGTGGCTGGTCCTGGCTGGCCCGAATGTTCTTCCTGGGTGCACACTCTGTAAGTATGGTCAGATCCTCCGTCAAGGCCTGATGAAGAGAGTCCTTAAACTCTCCACCTGGGCTGGAGGGCAGAGCCCCTGACAGGGAACGTGGGACACAGCCTCTCATCCTGGCCCTGCGGCCGGGCCTCTGCCTTTGTCACTCGCCATCTGTGAGACAGGGAATGGAACTCAATAGAGAGTTTTCTGAGTGTGTCCCCCAGAGCTCCCTGGGGTGGGGGGCACAGGAAGTCCCAGGGGGCTGCCAACATAGGGGCTCCCCTTTGACCTGTTCTCTCTGCTTCGGTCACAGCAGGAAGGAGGCAGAGATGGCTAGAAACTGACCTGTCTCGATCATGCCCCACCCCAGGCTGCCCACCCAAGCACCCTGCCTCTCGGGAGGGAGAAGAAGCCTCCAGCATGAGGCTACCAGGCGGAGGGGCCAGCTATGGGAGAAGGTGCCCCAGCTCCCAGCCAGAAACCCTTGCAGGGGAGATAGACCCCACACACACCCACGCGTGCACACACCGCTGCACACAGACACAGAAAGATGCGACTGTTTACAAACTGCATGACCAGTTGGTTCAAATTGCTCATCCAAAGAGCCAGCAAAGGCTCTTCCACACAGGAGGGGAATGAGACCAAAGGAAAACCCCACACTGGCCTTGCCCAGACCGCAGACAGCCGGGGCTCCGACCTGCACACACCCAGCCCCGCCCCGGGCTGCCTGTGCAGAAGGCTGAGGAGAGCGGGGTCACCCCATCAGCACCGTGGAGCTGGGGAGGGGAGAGGGCAGGCAGGTGGGAGGGGAGAGGAGAGGTGGGTGGGAGCTGAAGGAGCCCCAGGAGACCCGGACTAGTCTTCAGCCAGACAGGCGAGCTCCCAGCAGACCCCAGGATGTCGGCAGCTTCCTCAATGCCAATTACTGGAGAAATAATTCAGCGTGCTTACCCCCTGCCTCTCAGCAGACACTCTTGGGGGACATTTTAAGTCTGACTGTACCTGCTGAACCGCTGACAAGTGAAGCCTCTCCCTCACTCCCTCCCCTCCTTCTGACTGCCATCTCTCCGCCTCTCTGTCCAGGCTCATTCACGGTTCAGGAGGGAGGGAACCGAAGGCTAAGAGTTGTCATTCTGGGGGCGCCTGGGTGGCTCAGTCGGTTAAGCGGCTGCCTTCGGCTCAGGTCATGATCCCAGGGTCCTGGGATCGAGCCCCATGTCCGGCTCCCTGCTCAGCAGAGAGCCTGCTTCTCCCTCTCCCTCTGCCTGCCACTCTGCCTACTTGTGCTCTCTATCTCTCTGTCAAATAAATAAATAAAATCTTTAAAAAAAAAAAAAAAGAGTTGTCATTCTGCCCCCCGAGCAGAGCCGGGACTCTGCTTCCAGATGGGGTGGGGCAGGGCTGGGTCCCCTAGAGTCCATCCACCCCACCCGCTCCTTCAAGGCAGAGGCCGTGTCTTCTTCATCCCTGGTTAGCTGTCAAGAGATACTGCCGGATTGCTAGATGGGTAGCCGGGCAGGTGCATGAGTGGGCAGACATGGGGGATGGAGGGAGGGAGGCAGAGAGGGATGGAACAGAGCCCAAACGTGGCCTTTCCCGATGCTTAGGGCTTTCCAAGTCTAAACGGATGACTCAGCACCAGTCCCTATGAAGCACAGCTGCTAATATCTGGGTGGTTGGCCCCGCAAGTCCTCCTGGGGAGAAACTGTCTTTGTTTAGGAAAAGACTTTTAAAGGCTGATCACAGATGATCACGAGAACACACTTCACCAGGAGACCAAGGCCACACAAAAGATATCAGGAGTGAACAGGTCTTCAGAGAAGGGAGAGAAGGGAGAGAGTGAAACCAGAGAGATGGGGATATCCCTGACCGCAGCCCCCACCCACCCCCACGTGGCCACGTGCCCCCCAGGGGCGGCCAAAGCACTAGCGTGCCATGTCCCATTGGATGCCCTTGGCACTGCAGCAACAGAAGCCACTCCTCACCCCCACGCTGACCGTCCCCAGGGTCACCTGCACGCCCAGATGCTTATGCAGATGGATTTGGGTGAAGCAGGGCCTGAATTTCACATCTGAATCTCTGTGGTTCAAAAGCTTGAATATGGAAACTTAAGTCCGCCCCCCAACAGAGAGTTAACTCAGCCAAAGCAAGATCTCAGAGCCCCAGTGAGCTGATGCTCAGAATTATGCAAGAACCTGGGCAAAGGCTCTGGCCCTCCCCAGGGCACTGGATCAGACTCTGAGGGCTCCTGTCCTGGACCTGAGGAGTGTGGAGACCACAGCCAACGTGACCGCCCATCCCAGTCTCCCCACAACTAAGGGGCTTCCCAGGATGCAGGATGCAAGTGCCCAAACCAGCAAAGTTCCCAGGCCAACTGGGAAGAGCCCATCTCCATAAACAGCTGACATCTGGGTCACACGTGCCACGGCTGGCGGCTAGACTACACTCTTCACACACTTCCCCTCCGTTAGTCCTCACGGCACTGGGAGGACGACATTATTCCTCCCACTCTGCCGATGAAAAAACTGAGGTTGGAGAGGGTAAGCAACGGACACAAGATAACACAGCCAGCAGGGGGCGGAGCGAGGGTGTGCACCGGAGGCCCCTGCTCTTAAGTGGTGTGCTCACGTCCATGGTCTCCTGAGGATACTCACCTTGTGGAAAACCGCAATCAGCATCCTCAGGCAGCCTCACTCCGCGCCCTGGTCCAGGGCCACGGTCTCATTTTCTGGAACCATCCCCATTCCTGCCAGTGGCTTTGCCTCCCTTGGGCCCCCTAGCTGTGGCTCCCAGAAGGCCTCCGCCACTCCCAGCCAGCAGGGCCCTGGGGAACTCCACCAGCACACACCTCTGCAGAGGAAAGAAGCCCTCCCTGCTTCCTGCCCTGGTTTGTATCCTCAGCCCCATCCCGGCTGTATCCCACGCCCTGTCCCCACACCTGACGGCAGCACCTCCTTCATCCGCTCTGAGAGGGGCAAGCGCCGTTTCCCGCCCAGCCCGGGGATTTCCAAACTGGGAATTCAAACAGCTCAGCACGGAATAGGCTCAAACAGTCAGCTAATGGAAATAACAAGATGATAAATTATTCCAGGGAAAGAGCGATTTTCCTTATACCCTGCTTGACTCAGAAAACACTGTGATCACAGTAGAAATTGGAGGTGTCAGAGCTGGTGTCTGGGGAAAGAGAAATGAAAGCATTCTCCTTTCTGCTGTCAGTACAGCCCCGGGGGTGAGAGAGAATGTGAGGTCAATCCCAGGCTGGGCCTGAGCAGGCGTGTCCTCCTTTGGAAGCTCCAAGCAGCCGAACCTGCCACCAGCTGGCTGATGAGGCTGGGGAGTCAAGGGCCGAGAGCCCTTGACCGGGCGAGGCTGTGTTCTCTTCTCAGCTCTGGCACAAGCTGGCTGTGTGATCGTAGGCAGATAACTTAACCTCTCTGAGACTCAGTCTCCTGGAGATAACAATCGCGAGGATTACATGAAATAGTGTCTGGCACATGCTTCAAACCTTGCCTCGTTCGTGGTAAAGGCAGTAAATGCCCTGACTTACCCACTCTTTCGGGGTATGCCCACTCCCCAGGACCAGAGGGGGTGCAGAATAGCTACCGGGCTCTGGGGGCAAGCTCCATCAGGGGAGGACAGGAAGTGCAATTGGATCTATGATCCTGGGGTACCAGGCCCGCCCCAAGGGCCAGCTCCCAGAGGGAAGCTCGTGTCCGTGCCCAATACTGCTAATTTCGATGGGGTGGGGCAAGGGGGTTGCCCACACCGACCCCCCCCCCCGCCTCCCGCCAGCCAAGGCACTTACCCTGTGGTGCTCTCCACTCTCCCTGAAGCTTCCAGATAACTGAAGTTCATCCTTTCCCTTGTGGGTTTGGGTCTTGGTTTGGTTTTATGATTGCTTTTTAGCCAGTTTTATGAAACCTTCCTGAGATGTATTAGGAGAATCTTTTTCTCCAGATCAACATATAAGTGTCTTGTCAATTTTGCTTGACGACTCAGGGTGCTGTGGAAAGGAGACATCCCTGCCCCCACACTAAATAACCCTGGGCTGTTGGGGTGCGGCCTTCCCCCTGAATGCTCCTGTTAGCTGGCAGGCCCCCCACAGTCCTCCCAGCCGCCTTTGGAACCTGCTGCCCACTGCCCCTGGGGCTGGCGCAAGGGAGATAAACAAGTTTTACCAAACCATTGTTCTTAATTTGCAGTGAGGCCAAAGCTTGGGCTCCAAACTGAGCTCTGTTCTGAAGACTTTTTTTTTTTTTTTTTTTTTTTTTTTACTGTTCAGAGGCCTTTGATTTCTTCACTTCCCCAGAACTGGCTGAGTTCCCGGAGTTGAGGTTGCCTTGAAGTCTGACTGCTGAAGGAGAAAAAGAGTTTCCGTCCATTTTGTTGTTAACTCAATCCAGAGTCTGAGCTGGTAACATAAAAATTCCAAACATCCTGGATAGCCTTTCCTCAACTAGGTTGTTTTGGCAAATACAGATATGAAACCAGGGAGGACAGAACAAAAGAAGTCCCAGATGTGGGCGGAGGTATGCCAAGTGGGGGCCACCCCAAAGAGGCCCAAACTTTAGGGGGCCACAAGCCAGAAAAATCTCCCCCGGATTTGGGGGTTGGCGTGCAGTTGCCCCGATTTTTATCTTGCCACGTAAGAATATAAAATCATAACCGCCATATAAGATCACTCTCCTTTCAGAAAAGAAAGGAAAAAGAATCAAGAAAAAGGCCATCTTTTTCAAATTAAGTGGATTTAACTTAACTAAAAAAACAGACTTACTATGTGGTCCTCCGCTTTTCCTCTTTTGCCATGGCTGGGGAAAACCTTCATCACGAACCTGTCAGCTGACCAGCTTTTACAAAGCCCCAGGCAGGATCAAGACTTGGGAGCTGGATGCCAGAACTCCTGGGTCCGGGTCCGGGGCAGCCCCCGTGCTGTTGCATGGGAGGGGGCTGGGTATTCCCGGACCCGCTGGAGCGGAGACATAGCCCGGCTTTGCATCCAGAGCTCACCTCTTGTTAGTTGTAGGATCCTGCAGAAGACCCGCGTGCCTCAGTTTCCCATGCTGAGGGACCAGGGCAGCAGGGACCATGCACACTTCGTGGGCCCAGGATGAGGCCACGTATCTGGCACCCAGTGCTTGCTCACTCAGTGTTTGCTGGTGCCTTTTCAGTGGGGCTCCCACAGTTCCATGCGGGTCTATGTATGTTCAAATGAATCCAGGGACAGGAGTGATCTTTGGGAACAGGAAGCATCCAGGCCCGGGAGCAGAGACACGGTGGGTTGGACCCCTGGCAATGCAAGGCTGGGCTGGCCCTATGGCTCCAGCTGCTCAGTGAAGTCTCCAGAGATTATACCCAGCTCCGTTTCCCAGGTGCTGAAACTTCATTTAACAAAGGCCCTCGGCAGACACGGGGCAGAAGAGGGGGCTGAGACCCCCGCTGCCCACCCCCCCAACACACACACACTCTGACATTCTCTTCTGAACGCTGACGTGTGCGCGTGAGCATGGATGTGTGCACCGGCGCGGGCGGGTGCAGATGTGTGCGCACACATGTATGCACAGGTGGTCACCCGTACAAGTGCGGGTGTGCACGCACAGATGCAGGTGTATACATGTGTCTGTGGTATATGCGTGAGCACAAAGGAATTTAAAAGTTGGTTCTGACCTCTCTCTCTCCCTTTCCACCCCTTCTCCCCTTCCTTTTTCTCCCTTTCTCCCTTTCCAGTAGTAAAAAAAGACACGCTGCAGAGGGGACTAGAAGAGGGCCAGGGGACCTGGGAGTCACACGGACCCGGGTCTGAATCCCAGCTCTGCCAGTCCCCATCCCAAGCCTCAGTGTCGCACCTGTGGGATCAGAGTGTTTGCCTGCCAGGCTGTACCGCGGGCGAGTAAGCGCATTCAGAGCAGCCAGCAGTGGGCCTGGGGCGTTGCAGGCTCTGGGCTCAGGAGGCTGGGTTCACAGCCTGTTCTGTAGGTTTCTGGCAGGGTGAGCTTGGGCAGTGTCCACCCTCTCTGTGCCCTGTGTGTCTCTTGCCGGGGCTGTGAGGGCTAAGTGAGTGATGTACGGAATGCTCTCAGACCGGTGCTTGGCACACAGTGGGAGCTTTATAACGGCAGCTATTAAAATGTGTATGAAGAAGCATTTAGAGAAAAAGAAAAACCAAAAAAGCATTTAGACTTTTCAGGAGGGATGGACCTGTTCTAATATTAGATTGTGCTGATGGTTGCGCCACCTTGTAAATTCACTAAAAATCATTAAGTCGTACGCTCAAAATGGGTAAGTTTTATAGCATATAAATTATACCTCAATAAAGCTGTTTTTTTTTATAAAGCATTCAGAGCCGAGTTGCAGAATAATACATGCAATATTTGTGAAAAGTTTAAACTGTGTAAAACAATACTTCTCTAACACAAATATGCATAGTAAAAATATCAAAGGCAGCCCGGGGAGGGGGTCCACGTCAGCTTCGTAATTATGCTTGTCGCCCCCCCCAAGGTGGGCATGGGACCCAGGAAAGGAAAGTTTTATCTGTGATATTTTACGGTATTGGTATTTTCAAAAGACCGGGGAATCCAGGCCATGGTGTCATAGAAACCAGAGAACAAAGTGGCAGGGGAAGCGGGCGAGCGAAGGACCCACACTGGAGGCTCGGCGTCCGGAGGTCACTTCCTTATTCCGAGACTTCTAGGCTGAAATGTGATTATGCATCGCGCTTTCGGCAATTTTCAAGGTTATAATTCACTTTTTTTTTTAAGTTAAAAACTCTCTCCAAAAAAAGATGAAAAATGTTCTTTTTGTTGAGAATGCTTTTGGGTTCGTTATGTTAATCTCTATACTCTATACTCTCATGTACTGAAATTCAAGATAGTTAAAACAAGATAATGGCCTGCCTTGCGGGCTGGAGTGAGGGTTGCAGAGGGTAAGGAGCCTCCTCTGGGACCACAGACTGAAGCACGTGGGGAGGGGGTTAGAGCCTGGAGCTTTGCCTTGGTCATCCCTCCTCAACCAGGGTGGCCCTGGGGTTGCCTTGGTCATCCCTCTGTCCTCAGTCCCCATGGGGGCAGCTGGGCTGCAGCGGCCCCTCAGCCTGCTTCCCCCCGCCCCCAACCCTGCCCCTGGCTCCCAGACGCCCTGAGCACTGGCAGACATTTGGCAAAGGGGCCTCAGACAGCCTCCCTGATTTACCAGGCTCTCCACGTCTCCTGGCTGATGGATGACCTGTGCTTTCCCTCTCTCCTCCCTCTAAATGCCTCTGTCTCCAAGGCCACCCGCCCAGAGTGGGAGCGCGTGAGTGGGGGTGGGGGAGGAGCTGGGCCGCCTGGCAGGGCCTCTGCGGGCCTTCCCTGCCTCCTTCCACCCAGCAGCCCTGCCTGTAACCCCGAGGTCTCGCCCACAGCCAGAGCTAGGCCTGGTTGGCCGGGGGCTGCCTAGGTGCTCAGATCCCTCCCCTTTGACCACTGTGAATTGAGCTCCACCAGCCGTGGCCAGGCTCAGTGCTAGATCCCTGCCCCCAGGGAGCTCCCTGACAATAAATAATAAACATGACCTGGGCGCCTGGGTGGCTCAGTTGGTTAAGCGACTGCCTTCGGCTCAGGTCATGATCCTGGAGTCCCGGGATCGAGTCCCGCATCGGGCTCCCTGCTCAGCGGGGAGTCTGCTTCTCCCTCTGACCCTCTTCCCTCTTGTGCTCTCTATCTCTCATTCTCTCTCTCAAATAAATAAATAAAATCTTAAAAAAATAATAATAAACATGACCTGAACACTGCCTCTTTGGGAGGGTTGTCAGGCCTCTCTAGGAGATGGTCTTGAGTCGAGATCTAAAAGGTGAGAAAGAGCCACACAGGGAGTGATTTGGTGCAAGAATTATTTTGGAAAAGGAGCTGGCTAGGTAGGTACCCCTGGGTGGCTCAGTCGGTTAAGAGACTGACTTCGGCTCCGGTCATGATCTCTGGGTCGTGGGATGGAGTCCCCTGTGGGGCTCTCACTCAGCGTGGAGTCTGCTTGTCTTTCTGCCCCTCCCCCTGCTCGTGGTGCGCGCGCGCGCGCTCTCTCTCAAATAAATAAATAAATCTTAAAAAAAGAAAGAAGGGAAAGAGAAAGAAAGAGAGAGAGAGAGAAAGAAAAAGAACGAAAGAAAGAAAAAGAAGAAGAAAGAAAGAAAGAAAGAAAAAGAAAGAAAGAAAGAAA
>NW_027397096.1:1524414-1623847 GCF_003265705.2 Callorhinus ursinus | reverse complement strand
AAGGAAGGAAGGAAGGAAGGAAGGAAGGAAGGAAGGAAGGAAGGAAGGAAGGAAGGAAGGAAGGAAGAAAAAGAAAGAAAGAAAAAGAGCTGGCCAGTACAAATGCTCTGAGGCAAGCCCATGCGTATGTTCAGGGGCGTGCAGACAGGGGAGGTAGAGAGCCTCAAGCCCTGTCCCCGACACAAAGTTACTGGATGACCTTGGACAGGTTGAGTCACCTCTCAGGACCTCGCTTTCCATGTTAGTAAAGATGGGCCAGGCTTGTGATTCCCAGGCCCCACTCTGGGCCTACAGCCTGGGCTCCCTTGGGGTGAGTCCTGAGAACCTCCCAGGGGGCTCAAAGTCACCTCAAGTAAGACCCCACACCTCGAGGGCCACAAAGATCGAGCAGTCTCGTCCAGGTCCTCAAGAAATTTGACACCCTGGGGAGACAGACTCTTCAACTAAAATCACAAGTTCTGTGACAAGCCCCATCATGTGTCACAGACATGGCCACAAGGGGGGGTACTGTGGGAAGAACACCTGAGTAGGGCATGGAGGGCAGCACAGGAACGAGCTGGCGGGTCAGGGAGGGGTGAAGGCAGCAGGCAGAGGCGTGGCGGCCCCACCAGTGGGTGTGATTGGGCCCCAGCCTGTGCAGTGGGACAGGCTCCAAAGGAGCTGGAAGAACCCTTCACTGTCCCCGACTCTGACTCTAAATACAGATGCCACCAAGTGTTCTGCACACTCGCCCAGAAAGCAGGCAGAACCGGTGGGTCGGCAGCATCCAGGGGCAGTGTAACACTCAGCAGGGCAACAGGCCTCCACCCCCCCACCCCATGGACCCCCTGCACCCCCGAAGCTCCAGCTAGCTCAACCACAAACAGTTCTGCGAACAGCCACACTCTTCCACCCCCCTTTAGAGCAGACTGACTGTGGCCCCTGCAAGAACCCTTCCCCCCTCCTCCACTGCCTTTGCTGGGCTCTTTCTCAGCCTTGGGTTTCAGAGACCCAGAAACTAGGGCAGGGGGCGCAGAGCTGCCACTGCTAACCCCACTTCCCCACCCAGACGCTGGGCTCTCTTAGGAGGGCTGGGGGTGAGCCCTCAAGCCTGCCCTACAGGAGTGTGGGCCCCAGGGCAGGTGTCCCATGAACGGGGAGGATGGACCCAGAGCTGGCAAATACTATGGAGGACGTTAAGCAAACCTCATCCAGCCTCAACATCCCCTCACACACTTGCAAAGAGCTGTGCTCAGTTACCTTCAGCTTAAATATGTGTGGCCAACTTGGATCGTCGACGGGAGTAGGGGGAATACTGTCACTTTCACAGCCGGGGTGACAGGGCTGAACACATCGGGGCTGGTGACGGTCAAGGGCACGGATTCTGGAACCAAACTGCCTGGGCTCAAATGTTGGTTCTGGCTCTCTCTAGTTGTGAGACATTGGGCAATGGACTCAACCTCGTGGACTTAATGAAAACCATTTTATTGTAATAATTATATGTTTCTGTCAATGTGCAGTAGAGAAATATAACCAGCACACCGATTTCTGTCACAGATTCTATTGTGAGGACAAAGCTAAGCCAAAGATTTAAAGCAGTTTTAAAGCAAGTGGATTTTTAAAGAAAAATATAAAGTAAATAATGTAGGTCACAGTTGAGAGGCTGGCTCTTAAGTGACAGAGCTTCGGGACTGCCAGTTTAGGGGCCTGCTTGGCTCTGCTCTGGGCTTTCATAGGGGGCCAATCGTTTTCAATTGGCTGTCCTTCAGACCCTTCAGACCCTGCGACCCCCAGAAGGCTGGGCCAGGTGGAGATGCACAGCCTCTCGGGCGACAGAGTGGTCAGTAGCTGCAGGGGACCATGAAGGAAGCTACTCTGCCCTGGGAGCTAGGCACCCCCACATCTGGTGTCTGATTCCCGCACCCTGTCCGGGCTGCAGATGTGGTTTAGGAACTAGCATGACCACAGGGCATGGCAGGGCCCAGGGTGAGGCCATGGGGGATGGGGGCCAAAATGATGCTACCGGGAAGGTGGTTGGCAGTTGAGGGGTCCAGGACTGGGTCCACGGGTAGGACATGGGGAGGATCGTGTATGTGTCGACAGAGGCTGGGATGCAGCATGGTGGTAGGAGCCTCAGAGGGATTTGGGGGGGCTCCACTGCCAAGGGATGGAGGAAGGTGGTGAAATGGTGGGGGAGGCCCACATCATCAGAAGTCTTGTTCACAGAGCAGCAAGAATCTCTGAGACATAGGGATGGGGATGAGAGGGAAGCCAGCAGTGGGAGGAAGCATGCAGCTAGGGAAGCTCAGAGATGCATGGGCACTCGGGCCCCCAGGTCGTTGGGGACGGGAGTCCTGCTGGAGAGTTAGGCAGTGCTCAGCCAAGGTGAGTCCTCAGGAGCTGCCACCTCTGCCCAGGGGAGGAGCCGGGAAGTCAGAGCGCCCTCCCATGAAGAGTCCTGTCTCAGTGGGTCCAGGGACTGGCTCCTGGCTCCCCCATCCCAGCCATGGAGCCGGGATTAGGATTTGCCTTCAGGACTGGAAATACAGACAGTTTTAAATAATTATAATTTTTTAATTGAGGTACAATTGACATATATTTGTATAGGTGTACAACATCATGATTCAATATTTGCATATATTGTGAGCTGATCAACATAGTAAGTCGAGTTAACATCCATCACCACACATAGTTACCATTTTTTTTTCTCATGACGAGAACTTTTAAGACCTGCTCTTGGGGCAGCTGGGTGGCTCAGTCGGTAAGTGTCTCATTCTTTTTTTTTTTTTAAGATTTTTATTTATTTATTTGAGAGAGAGAATGAGATAGAGAGGGAATGAGAGGGGGGAGGGTCAGAGGGAGAAGCAGACTCCCTGCTGAGCGGGGAGCCCGATGTGGGACTCGATCCCGGGACTCCAGGATCATGACCTGAGCCGAAGGCAGTCGCTTAACCAACTGAGCCACCCAGGCGCCCCAAGTGTCCGATTCTTGATCTCAGCTCAGATCTTGATCTCAGGGTGGTGGGTTCAAGCCCAGAGGTATCTTACGCACATATGAAAATATACATGTACGTATGTATCCTCTTATTCATATACTCTTTATGCCTCTTTTTTTATTTTACCATACTTCTGAGGCGAAAAGGTTTTTAGTGCCTCAGAATATCAATAGATTTTCCATATCAGGGCGCACAAGCTGCCTTGTGCTTCCAGATGGCTGCACATTATTCCACCACACAGGTGACTCCTTCTGTATTTGACCTACCCCCTTACTGATAGAAACTCTTCAATTTTCAATTTTCTACATTTATCTATTGGCAGCACATGCCCACCCTTCGCAGCAAAGGTTTAAGAGCAGTGAGTAAGCAAGGGGAACGAATTCAGTACAACAAGATGTCCTTTCTCAGCAATCAGACTAACAAAAAGTGAAGTCTGGAAACACCACATGTGATGCGGATGTGGAGAAAGAAGAACTCTCACACACGGCTGGAGAGAATGGAAATGGTCATAACCGCTTTGGAGCACTGGGGTGCTACCCCGTCAAGCTAAAGTTACCTATGTCTTTCTGCCCAGCAATTCCTTCTCCGGGGAACTGTAAAGGTACTATCACATGTGGGCCAGGAGACAAGAATATCCATGACAGCAGGTTTATAGCAATAGCAAAGCATGGGATTCAGCCTGAATGTCCAACAGTAGGAAAAAGGAGAAAGAAGTTGTGCTATGGGGGCACCCGGGTGGCTCAGTCGGTTAGGTGACTGCCTTCGGCTCGGGTCATGATCTCAGGGTCCTGGGATCGAGCCCCGCATCGGGCTCCCTGCTCCGCAGGAAGCCTGCTTCTCCCTCTCCCACTTCCCCTGCTTGTGTTCCTGCTCTCGCTGTGTCTCTCTCTGTCAAATAAATAAATAAGTAATCTTTAAAAAAATTTTTTTTTAATTTATTTATCAGAGAGAGAGAGAATGAGAGAGAGCACGAGAGGGAAGAGGGTCAGAGGGAGAAGCAGACTCCCCGCTGAGCAGGGAGCCCGATGCGGGACTCGATCCCAGGACTCCAGGATCATGACCTGAGCCGAAGGCAGTCACTTAACCAACTGAGCCACCCAGGCGCCCCAATAAATAAAAAACTCTTAAAAAAAAAAAGTTGTGCTATGTTCACACAGGGGAATATTACACTGTGATGAAAACATATAAACTGTAGCTACATGCGTCCTAAGGAATAAACCTCACAAACCATAGTAAGTGAAAAAAATCAGTTGAATAAGGATATGTACCAGATATCACTTATATGAAAATTTTAAAACATGCAAAACAATACCACGCATTGTTTACAGATGCATATGTTTTTAGTAAACGTAAAAATGGACACGTGTTGTGATGATTATCAAATTCGAGCTAGTGACGTCCTCTGGGGAGAGCGATGGAACAGAGGAGGAATATCGGGGCATTTCAAATCCATCTGTATTTTCTCTTAATTATGGTAATTGGATGTTTAGCTTTTTGAGGAGCCTGTAATGTTTTATTTCTAAGCTGGCTGGTGGGTTTAAGCAGTCTTTAGATTATCCTCTGGGCCTTTTTTGTATGACTGAAATATTTCATAAATTTTATTTTATTTTTCTTAAGATTTTATTTATTTGACAGAGAGAGACACAGTGAGAGCGGGAACACAAGCAGGGGGAGTGGGAGAGGGAGAAGCAGGCTTCCTGCGGAACAGGGAGCCCGATGCGGGGCTCGATCCCAGGACCCTGGGATCATGACCCGAGCCGAAGGCAGACGCTTAATGACTGAGTCACCCGGGCGCCCTATTTCATAAACTTTAAAAAGCAGAACGAGTTACCTGAACTTTAAAAAGTAGAATGAATTAAAATTGGAATCCACCATTTGCACTGTGAATGCTTTCTGAATTGCATCATTTATTTTAAATGAACTTCTTTCTTTTTTTTTTAAGATTTTATTTATTTATTTGACAAAGAGAGACACAGCAAGAGAAGACACACAAGCAGGGGGAGTGGGAGAGGAAGAAGCAGGCTTCCCCAGAAGGAGGGAGCCCAGTGCGGGGCTCCATCCCAGGACCCTGGGATCATGACCTGAGCCAAAGGCAGATGCTTAATGACTGAGCCACCCAGGCGCCCTGAACTACATCATTAATATAAAGCTGTTTGAGGGACTATTTGCGGCTGTTGACCTGGGTTTCAAAATTACCAGTTAGAGCTCCTGCCCATTCTAACCTCCCCTAATGCTGACATGGCCACCCCGGTCCTACAGACACTCAGACAAGACCCTGGGCCCTGGCGGCTCCAGGGTGGTGGGGGCCCTGCCTCATCTCCCAAGCCTCAGGCTACACCCCTGTCCTCCAGCAGGTCATTTCTGGAGCTGCCCCTAAGGATTCAGCCTTATCCTTTGCTGGCATCCAGTCTCCCGCCAGAGGCAGCCTGATCCGAGGCTCAGCCCCTCCTGGCATGTGAGCCTCTCACCTGGGTCTCCTTCCCGTCTGGCAGCGCAGACCCCACCCTGTAGGGAGGGAAACCGAGCCGTGACCCTTCCACCCAACTGCTGGGTGTGAGTCCCAGCTCTGCCTCGTGTGACCTTGGGCCAGTCCCCCATCTCTGCAAGCCTGTTTCCTCACATGGTAATGGAGGGGGACAGGTGAGAGGCTCACACATCAATGGTCCACACAGCACCAGGCAGGTGTCCCGGAAGTGGGAGGTGACGAGCATCTCTAAGCCACTTAGCCCTTCCTGGCAGCTCCAGGAACATCTGACATCTGCAAAACATCATCTGGTAAGTGTTACCTTTTCCCCACTAGTAGGCCTAATGCTAGTAAATGTGTGTAAGGTGTTTATGAGAATGTGCATGATAAATGACCGCATCCAGTGTGCCCCAGGCAGCCACAGGGCTACCCTGCAGACACAGGGCCTCGCTTACTTGGCACTCCACCACTCCTGCACTGAGGCCGCCGTGCGGGGCAAGGAGGAGGCATCCGTCTGCCCTCTATCCCTAGAATCTAAAGAAAAACGGGACTTCATCACCAGGCCCCCTGCAGAACGTAACACAGGGCCTGTCACAGGGGAGGGGCTCAATAAATACTTGGGAAAGTATGGATTCTCAAGAGCCCCTGGAAGGCATCTCCGTCAACCAGCCACGGTGCTGAGAATTCCTCCATCAGCCCCTCCTTTGGGAAAAGGTTCCTATGAATATAGAGAAGGTTCGTTCAGCACAACATGCCAAGAGCTCCTCCAGCAATCCAGGAAGAGTGGAAATTGGGGGTACATGTCAGGCCAGGGCCAGGGAGGGCCCTTCCTCCCCAGGCCCGTGGACCCCAGCCAGACAGAGATGCCAACCAAGGACATTTAGCGAAGTGCAGGATCATTTCCTCTAAGATGCCTGTCACCTCCTGGAAGGAAAGGCTTTAACTGCTCATTCTCAGCCAGGAAAGAAGTCACAATGTCCAAAGTGGTGTGTGTGGGACTTTGCCAAAGCACTCTAGAAATTCCAACACCCACCCCCACCTGGGCGTTTCACATTGAACAGTGTGGAGGCAGCAAAACGGGTTGAGAATCAGTGTATTAAACCTCAGCACCTTCTAAGTGAGCGATCCTCATAAAAATAATTGTGCATAAAAATAATTCAGGGGTGCTTGTTAAGAGGCATCCTGAGTCTTCACACATATCTGAGTCAGTGGGTGTGAGGTAGGGACCTGGAATCTGTGTTATTAACAAGTGTCCTACTGGTACAGACCCCTGGGCCATCCTTCGAGGAACCCACTTCTACCTCATTGGACGGGGTTGCTAGAAGCCTGTTAGGAGAAGCAGGTGGTGGTGGTGGTAGGGGGAAGCGTGGGCCCAGGGTTCCTGAGGGCTGTGACCAAGGGCAGACTGTCCCACTTAACTTTGTTAAGGGCCGATCCAGCTGCCAACATGGAAGGCTGTGTGACTGATGGGGTCTGGACATGTCCAGCAGCTTAAAGATCCTCATTCATGCCAGCCAGCACCCCAGCCTTGGCAAGTGCATTCACTTCTCCCAGCATCCTCACCCAGTCTTTGCAACAGACAAGAAGAGGGTGGCCCACTGCACTTCACTGGTAGAGAAGAAACTGAGGCAGGCACAGGGCATCTGGAGATGGTTTGCTCCAAAAAGGTAGGGGCAAGAGAATTATAACTGACTGAGTGCCTGTTGCATGCCAGGCACTTTATATCCATCCTCATCAGTGAAGCAACTTGCCCAAAGTCAGACACACCTAGGAGCTGGGAGACACTGGTTTTGAATCCAAATTTGCCTGACTCTCAGCCCATACTCTTTCTAGAAAATGGACACCTGACCAGATAACACCAATTCTACCCCTCCAGGGGACTCTACCCCATCTCAGTGGGGCTCAGAGCTGGATGAACTCAGACCTCAGAGTGGCTCTCCATTTTGCCACCTGCGGGAGGCTGGCCCCACATATGCCACCTCTTTCTCCAAGGGACATCCCAGGGTTCCCTGACTCAGTGCTTTGGAGGCTGGGCCCGCTTCACTTCTTCCAGACCCTCTGAGAGCCAGCACCTGCAGAGCCAAAAGCTGTGAGTTGATCCTCCAAAGCGCCAAACCCACAGGTCAAGAGGCCAGAGGGAGAGGTCAGCACCCTTCTATTCCCACCCCCACTGAGCACAGAGGTATACCTTTTTTTTAAGATTTTATTTATTTATTAGAGAGAGAGAGAGAGAGAGAGGGTGAGCACAAGCAGGGGGAAGGACAGAGGGAGAGAAAGAAGCAGACTCCCCACTGAGCAGGGAGCCGGATGCGGGGCTCGATCTCGGGACCCCGGGATCATGACCTGAGCCGCAGGCAGCTGCTTAACCGACTGAGCCACCCAGGCGCCCCCAGAAGTATACCTTTGATGTCAAAAGGGCACAGGGTTAGGGGTCAGGATATGGACTCTCAATCCCAGTCACTTGACTTCCTGAAGCCTGTTTCCCCAACTGTAAAAAGACGACAGCACTCTTTCTCCTCAAGTGAAGGAATTATGAAATGATGGTTCAGTGTCTGTATTTTAATACCCGTATCATTACATAATCACTTTGTGAAGCAGCACCTCTGGCACAGAAGTCACTCTGTGCCTATTTAAGGACTAATCCCCTTAAGCATTCCCAGGAATGAGAAACCCACTGTGTTAAGGCTTCCAGGCTCTCTTGTCCTTCCCTTGGCCTTTGACTCCTGGAAGGCTGAATTTTTCTCCCACCAGGATCCCAGATTGTCCTTAGGGAGCCCCCAGGTGGGTTCATTCCCACCGTAACCCCTGAGGCTATTGGCTCCCTCCCTCTTCCCCTCCTCTTCCTCCTTAATTTGCGCTGTCTCCATCCCAAAAGCTCAGGAAGAGCTCTGGGAGACAACATTTTACCTGCGTTCCCAGCTCTGCTCTGACCCCTCAAGCTCTGTAGGGGTGGGGAGGAAGAGGCAGAGGAGGGGGGCATCAGGACACCTGGGTTTCTCATCCCAGCTCTGCTACAAGCCGGCAGTCACTGTGGGAAAGTCAGTGTGCCTGAGCTTTAATTTCCTCACCTGAACATGAGAACAGTGTATCCTGTAAGGAATAATGTAAGGAATCAATGCGATGAGCGCTGTGAACGTTCTTGATACAGCGGAGCGACCGCCACCACCCAGGGCAGAACGGACCACAAAACAGCATATGGTTCTCCATCATTTCTCACCAGTGAGACTTGTCTCCCAAGGGAAGGGAGAAGAGAAAGCCAACGCTCTTGAGCACCTCTGATCTGTCGTGTTCTGTGCTAGCAGGGGCCTCACCATAATGCTGTTAGGTTGGAATTAGCCCCATTTCACAGAGGAGAAAACTGAGGTTCAAGGAGCTCAAAGGATCTGTCAAAATGTAGCAGGTGAAGTGATAAGAAAGGGTCTCTTCTCTTTTCTCTCTGCTCCCCACCCTTTTCAAGGGGTTATGGTGGAGGGAGGGACGCAGGCTTGGGGCCCCTCATTCAGGCTCATGCAAGGGACCCAGCCAAGAAGATAAGCATTTCTGGTATGTCACTGGACTCCAGGGAGCAAACAGGATTCTGTCCCGGCCCAGGGCTTTCCGGAGACACACCTGCACAAGCAGCTGCCATTCCCAGCAGAGCTGCGTTCCCGGAAAGCACTGGGTCTGGGCGGTCCAGATTTGTTTAGTTATCTGACCACCTGGGAGGCCTGAGCACGTGGGCAGGCGTTGCCGGCCTCCCCACCTCTGCCTCCTCCATCACGCCCTGGTAAGGTGTCTTCTGCCCAGGCCCCGGCTGCTCTCTGCTCTCCTGACCACTCAAGGTTCTCACCCACCCTGTCCCCATGGAGAGAGGGGGGACCGGGTCCCGGAGCTACTCCCTAATCGTGTGAGGGACTGGCTTAGGTTGACAGAGAGCGTGTGTCTGTGTGTGACCTGAAAGGAAGTGTGAACACACTGTGCCCACAATGACCTTGGACCACTGAGGATGTACGTGTCCTAGCGGTGTGGCAGCAACCTGTCCCCACACTCCTAGGAGTGTGGCCGCGTGTCCCGGGCACGTGGGGTGGGAGGACGGCTGCCCTCGGCGTCCGATCACTTCCAGGGGTGTGTTTGTGCGTCCCGCCAGGCGGGTGTGTACCGGGGGCGTACTGTACCACAGCAGCCTCTGCCAGCTCTGGAGGGGTAAGTGTCTGTGTGTGTCCTGCAAGTGTGGGCCCGGGGACGCTTCTGCCGAGCGTCTGCACACGCTCCTACGTGCTTGGAGAGATCTGGCACCCCCGCGTGCGTCCTGTGAGAGTGAGCAGAACCCAACAAGGGCGGGCACCGGCTTCCTGCTCCGCTTCCCCGCGGTCCTGCCAGTGTGCACGAGGGGAAGGCGCGCGGTGCCCGCGGGTGTGCGCGCGCCGGTGCCAGCGCGAGTGAGTGCGGCGCCGCTCGCTCGGCTCGCTCCGCTCCGCGCCCGCCCGCGCAGCCCGCACACTCACGCCGCTTGGTTGCCGCCGAGTGACGCGGGCTGGGCCCGCCCCCCGCCTGCCGGCCCCCCCTCCCCTCCCCGGCACTCACTAGCCGGCCGCCGCCGAGCAGGCAGCAGCTGCATCAGGGCCGTCCGGGGGGCGCCGCCGGCGATGCCCGCAGCCCTCGCCGCGCCCCGCCGGGCCTGCTGAGCCGACCCCCTCCCCGCCCCCCACCCCCACCCCCATCCCCACCCCGGGCCGGGGCCGGGCCGCGCCCGGGCGGGGCCGCGCTGCCTGCATGACCCTCCGGCGGCGCGGGGAGAAGGCGACCATCAGCATCCAGGAGCATATGGCCATCGACGTGTGCCCCGGCCCCATCCGGCCCATCAAGCAAATCTCCGACTACTTCCCCCGCTTCCCGCGGGGCCTGCCCGCGGCCGCCGGGCCCCGCGCTGCTGCGCCCCCGGACGCCCCCGCGCGCCCCGCCGCCGCCAGCGCCGGCCGCCGCAGCCCCTCCGACGGCGCCCGCGCCGACGACGAGGATGTCGACCAGCTCTTCGGAGCCTACGGCGCCAGCCCGTGTCCCGGCCCCGGCCCCAGCCCGGCGCGGCCGCCCGCCAAGCCGCCCGAGGACGAGCCGGACGCCGACGGCTACGAGTCGGACGACTGCAGTAAGTTTCCAACTCGCCGACTTCCCGCCCCCTCCCCCGGCCCGGCCTCTGGCACGCTCCCCCGACCTCGCCGGTCCCCCGGTCCCCTGCGGTCTCCCCTTTCGCCGGCATCCACCCCCCGCCCGTGGCGGCCCCTCGCCTGCTCCGTGCGCCCTCCGCGCGCCCTGCAGACCTGCGCTGTTGCGGTGGGAAGTTTGGGGGCGCCCCCTGAGGGCGTCCCATTTGCGGGGCTCGGTTCTCCGAGCCCGCGCCGCGCCCCCTCTCGGCCCGCCCGCGGGGAGCTCCGGTGCGGGCGGCGGCTTTTGTTCCCGGGAAGGGCGGAGCTGCGCCCGGGAGAGACACCAGTTGCTGCCGGCCGCGCGGTCCTCCCCGCCCGGGAGCCCGCTGCGGGCCGGCCTAGCAGCCGAGGGGCCGGGCTGGGGCGGGAGGCGGAGGGGCCGGGGGCTGGGGCCGGGCCGGCCTCCCGAGTGGGCCCGGCGGCCCGCAGAGCGCAGCGGCTCTGCTGGCGCCCGGGCCGAGCACCAGAGCACCGCGGGGCCGCTTGTCCTTTGGAAAAACCTTAGCGGTTCCTCCCCCCGCGTCCGTGGACCCCGCCGCGGCGCTCTCCCGGGCCGCCGACCTTCGCCCACCTGTTACTCCCGCTTAACACCGCCAGGAAGCCCCCCCCCCCGCCCCCGGGCTGAGCCCCGAGCCCCAGGGAGTGGGCAAGCGCCGGGGTCCCCGGGGCCGAGGCCCGGCCGGCGGGCGTTCCTCGCCTTTCCGGTCTCTGAAGGTGCTTGCCGCGCAGGACCCGGGACTGGAGGGGAAACCGAGGCGGAGGAGGTCGCCGCCTGGTTCGGAAGGGGTTGGAGCGAGATGGGGGTGGGGGTGGGAGGTAGCGCTGCTCGCTAGGGCCCCAGCCCCGCCGTAGCCCCAGCCGCGTCACTGTCAGACCTGCCACACCAGCCCTGCCCCGGAGGTGGACCTTTTCCGGGTAGGGGTCTCGCCGGCTTAGCCAAGGGCCGCTCGGCCGGGTCCCCCCCGCGTGCAGCGCAGCGAGGGTGGCCGCGCCTGGTTTGGATGTTCACGTGGGCCTAGGGCCGGGGGTGGGGGTGGGGGTGGGGGGGGGGGGCGGCTGGAGTTTCCCCAAGCATAAAATGTGTCTCTGGAAGCTGAAGGTGGAGACTACCAGTGCCACTGGGGGAGGTGGCCAATCTCTCATCGGCCTACCTAGGGAGGCCCGGCAGGAGAGAGCTGGAGGAGGCCTGTCCTCCGCCCTCTGAGGAGGGGAAACTGTCCCCTGTGCACTTTGTGGGGGCCTGGACCTCGGCACTCTGGCCGCAGCCGGGTGTACGGAGGCCGGACTGCGCGGCCTGGGGCTGGGGAGCAGTCCTCTCCCTCCACCAGCTTGGGGAAATTGGGTCGACAGTTTCTGCCCTCGGGGCTGTGCCCTGGATCTTCCCTACCCCCCAGCTCCTGGCACCCTGGGCAAATCACACCCCTTCCCCTGCTGTGCATCTGGGCAGGCCCTAACTGGGACCCAAGTCACCCCTTTGGAGGCCCTGAACCCAAAGCCACCTCCAGAAGAAAGGGTAGGGAAAGTCCCAAACTCGGGCCCACTGCCTCATCTCCAGCCCATCGACTCCAGTCCTTCCTTCAGCGAGCACTGTCCCAGCAGCAGAGTGGGAAAAGGAAACAGGACTGGGTCTCAGGATCCAGGGGCCTCATGTGTCCTAGCAGGGGACAGACTCACTGGAGGCCTGCAGGGCAAGGCCATCCTGGGCACAGCCTTTGCCAGCCTGAATGGTGGGCTGGCCACACCCATATCACCACGCAGTCTGCTGAAAAGAGCTAAGGAAGAGGGCGTGTGGCTGAGCCAGGGCCAGCTTGGGCCCCCTCGTCCCCTTCAAGGAGCAGCCCGCCCCAGCCTTGGCTCCCATCAGTGGCTGAGCACACTTCCCAGGCAAGGGAACACAGAAATCTCGGCTCCTTCCTGTGGTGGGAGCCGGGTTCTGGCGCAGAACCCCTCTCCAGCCCATACCCCAGACCCAGGCCCCTTCTCGACTCTGACAACCAGATCCTGAGAATTAGCCTAAGTGATTCAAGCCAGATGGTTCATTACGGCTTTAGCCAGGGTTATGCTATTTGCTGCCCTAATTATTGGATTATCTCTAGTCTAACAAAGAGAAATTAGGGCAGTTGTTCTGTTGTCCAGGGTTGAGAATGAAGTGCTATTTATTTATTCAGCCTTTTTTCCCCCTTCTCTTTAAAGCTCATCCTTTATTAAGTCACCTCAAGACCCAAGCACAAAATTCACATGTTCCAAACTGATCTAATAGGGGGCAATGATGGGGCGCAAAGGCAGTGAGCGTAGGGTTTAGAAGTGTCCTCCCTCCCACTGGTCCACGGTGTGGCCTGGCCAAGCTGGACTCTGCTGCCCGCTGCCCCCCAGCCAGGTCCCGGGCCCCACCGCCCGCGGGTGCCCCTCCCCTGCCCTTGCTCTCCCACCCAGCCTCCACCTGTGGAAACCCAGGCCCTTCTTCAAAGCTATAAGGACTAGAATGTTTGGGTTGCAAGTAACAGAAAATGCAAAGTGTCTTAAACTATGGGGACAGTTGAGATCCCGTGACACCCAAGTAGGTGTATGCAGTGGCTCATCGGCATCCTCAGAGGTGATGGCTCTGTCCCCCTTTCCCCCTGGCTGTGCTCTGCTCCCCTTAGGCTCACCTCCTTCCTGGTCCTGGGTGGCTGCTTCAGGTCCAGGTGTCACATGTAACAGTAAGATCCTCAATTTGACAAGGACACGTTTCCTTGCCCGTATCTCAGTTGAAAAGCAAGGCAAGCTCTCCCAGAGTCCCCAGGAGACCTATCCTTCTGGCCCATCGGCCAGCCTGGCATCACATGCCCGTGCTGACACTGCCCTGCATGATTCGCGCTGGACCGGGTCAGGAGTGGTGCCCATGGAGGCCCGGAGCAGGGATGGAGTGGAGGAAGTGCCGTCCCCAAGGCCTTCAGCTGGGAGCGGTTCCCAGCCGGTTCCCGGCTGGCTGTGAGCCCCCCTTGGAGCCCAGTCATGTTCCACCCAGACCACAGTTTTAGGTACTCAACATTACAAGACCAGCTGTTCATCAGGCACTGTGCGAGACTCAAGAATGCCTGAGACTCAGTCTCTGACATGAGGGAGTTCATGGAAACCGAGAGGCACAAATAACCCAGCAGTGACAACAGGGAGGCAGGAACCCAAATGGGAAGCGCTGGTTTGCACAGAGTTTACCCACAGAGAAGGCTCTGCTCCGAGCCTGGGAGAAGGGAGGAAGCAAGCTGGCTGAGTAGAAGGAGGAAAGAGAGGTGCTCCTGGCAGGGGGACTGCCATGTACACAGGTAGAGGTGGGAGTAACAGCCCAGCAGAGGTGCCACAGTCAAGTGGCTGAAGTAAGGGGAAAAGATCCGTGTGATGGTCATATCACAGAGGGCCTTGAATGCTACACCAAGGAGGTTAAACTGAGTCCAGGAGGCAGTGTGAACCTTTGAATAATTTAAAGAAGGAGAATGAATAGACTTCTGAAGGTCCTAAAGTTCTTATTCTCTGCCTCTGAGCTCCTGGGAAGCAGGGACAGATGACTCATTCTTCTTTGTACCCCCTGCAATGCTTGGCTGAGTGCCTCAGTTTCCCCAACTATGAAATGCTTTCAACTCAGGCTTGACCGTTTTTCTGTGGTTCTTGTCACAGCTTTTAAAAACTCTTTGAGAGGCTGACATTTTTCTTCGAAAAAAAGAAAGAGAGAGAGAGAGAAAGAGAGAAGGAGAAAGAAAAGAAAGAGGGAGAGAAAGGAAGGAAGGTAGGTAGGAAGGAAGGAAGGGAGAGAGAGAGAGAGAGAGAGAGGAAAAAAAAGAAAGAAAAGAAAGAAAGAAAGAAAAAAGAGAACAGCCAGGGCCGATTTCCTATTCCCAAGGGTATACGGGTGCGGAAGGTCCAGGTGCAAACCAAGGTCAGAATGATGTTGTCAGTCTCCATCAGCAGAGCAAAGGGATGTTTGGCCTTAGAGGAACCGACTGGGGCTTGAGCCTGATTTTCTCTGAATTAGCCCCATTAAAGCTCTATAATTATCGACAGGCAGGTGACAGCTCTCCAAGGGCCATTAGTGACCAACCCTCATTATTTTTCCAAGGATGTAAACTTCATCCAGGACATGTGATTTCCGTGGGCGGAGGGCAGGACCCTGTGGCTCAGGCAGACGAGCCCCTTCACTTGACCTTAGGGCCCTCCTCACCTGCACCACAAGCCCACAGCCGTGTTTCCAACTCAGAGGCCCCTCTAGGATGGCAGCCCAGCCTCCCCGTCCCTGAGAGCCACTCTACTTTTCTCTCTCTGTTTCTCCATGGTATCCCCCTAAGATTTCAGCTCCACAAAGTAGCAGACAAAAAAAAAAAAAAAAAAAAATGTTGGAAGCCACTAGGCTTTGAGACAGGAACTGTCAGGATGGAAGTGAAGAGGCCTGGATTCTGTGTCCACTTCTGCTGGGCCACCCTGACCAGGTCACCTCCCCTCTCTGAGCCTCATTTCTCAATGGGAAATAAAGACTTTGGACTGTAAGATCCACCACCAGCAGATCTCTAAAAATGGTGACCACGCTTCTATTAATAAACTATTATTTCTTACAAAACCTCCATTGGAGTTCAAAAAAAAAAAATCATCCATCGCGTGGAGGGGGCGCTGGGTGCGCTGTTCCTTCCTGGGAATGGATGACGGGTGTCGGTTTCACTGAGCCGTGTCAGCCCTCCTTGAACAGGGATGTCTGCAGAGCCAGCGAAAGGGGCTCCGGTCCAGGACCAGAGTTTCCCAGTGGGGAGCAGGTGGCCCTTCCGTCTGGCTGGCTGCCCTTCTCTGGGAGCGGGAAATGGGCAGAGATTGTGGAGTGTGCATTTTAATGCATGGGCATCACCAAATCGCCGCTCCTGTGAACAGCCAGAGAGCAAACTGGCTTGAATGGACTGGCCGTGCAGACTGAACATCTGCTCTTTGTTGGTGTCACTGGCGTGGCTGAGGCATGGTCCCTCCTCTCTGGAGGCTGACGTCTTGAGAGAACAAGCCATGGGTAGGCCTGACCGGAACAGCAGACTGATCCACTGTCACGTCAAGCCAACATCTTTGGAGACTATTATAAAAGCATGTACCTGGAGAATCTTGGGCCCATGGCTGTGTTCGTTGTGACAGGCATGGTGATACATACCTCAGTTCCGGGCCCCCAACCTGTCCACCTGTGTAGTTGGGAGCCCGGATACAGGCAGCAAAGGGCCAGATACAGTTAGCACCAAAGCACACAGACTCTACTTAGGAAAAGCACCCTAGGGCGCCTGGGTGGCTCAGATGGTTAAGTGTCTGCCTTCGGCTCAGGTCATGATCCCGGGGTCCTGGGATCGAGTCCCGCATTGGGCTCCCTCCTTCTTGGGAGCCTGCTTCTCCCTCTGCCTCTCTCTCTCTCTCTCTCTCTGTCTCTCATGAATAAATAAATAAAATCTTAAAAAAAAAAAAAGGAAAAGCACCCTAGGCCCCACTCAGGGCCTATTGACTCAAAGTTTGGACACAATTCTAGCAAGGGCTGTTTGTGCTATCAGAGGCAAGTATTCTAAGAGGAGTTTCAAGTTGATGGCAAAGGAGGAGGCAGAAAAATGGAGAAAACCTAGGAAAGCCTCAAGTAGTGGCTGCTGGGGATCACTGGGCCTGGGCCGCGACCGTGATGCCCAGAACGGTAGTCGTGGTCACAGCGATGACTCAGGTCATGCAGAAGAGTGTAAGTGACTGTTTGTATATTCTCTTCACGAAGGCTGGGCGGGGAGTGATCCAGTTTGGAATGAGTTCATTCCAGAAGGCGTCTCGGAGGAGCAAGTACAGTTATCTAGAAAATTCACCTAAATGGATCTGCTCCTTCTGTCATTACGTACTGAGCTGTTCTGTACCCCAGGGGCTGTTGAAGCACAGTGCTGTGCGGTGGATACTGTTGTGTGACCAAAGTCACACAGCAAAGATGCAGATGAGGAAACTGAGCCCAAAGAGACTAGAGATGCTGTCTAAAGTCACACAGCAAGGAAGCGGGCAGCCAGGACTTGACCCCGGGGTCAGGTGGCAGAGGGCGGGTCTTGGTGCCCCACATGTGCCCCTCCCAGGCAAGCACAGAGACCGGGCCGGGTGCCTTACTTACCCTGCCTCAGGAGCTAGACAGCAAGACAAGTGCAACTCAGTGCCCGCACCTCAGAGTAAAGGGCAGCTCCACACACATGGGCCTTAATTTGCCCATTTCTCCGCAAAGCCAAAGGCTGCCATATGCTGGGGGGCCCCCACAGGAGCCCAGGGATCTGCGGGCAGATGGCATCTACTCAGCTCTGGCCTTGTCATGCAAAAGCAACCATGGACCAGATGTAAAGAGATGAGCGTGGCCGGGCTCGGCATGAATCTAGAACCATGTTGGGTGCCACTGGCCAGAAGAACAGAGCCCCGCCCTCCCCCCGCCTCCCCTAGTCGCCTAGCCCCCCACCTCCTGCTGGTCTGAGGTCCGAATGCCCTCCCCCCCCGCCGAGCGCCACTGTGCGCTGGCCAACTCCTGCTCAATCTTTCATGGCTCAGGTGAAGCATCACCTCCTCTGGGGAGCCTTCCCTGGTGGCCCCCATTCACAGCAGGGCAAGGAGAACCCCTTGAACCCCTATCGCTCCTGGCTTACCAGGCTCTGCTAGGGCTGATTCTTTTCATTTGTTTCTCCCATTAAGCTATGCTTTCCTTAGGGCAGGAACCCCGCCTTATTGGTATTTTCATCCCTAGAGTCCGGCTTATTGTAATAAGGCTTGGTAAAGAAGAATGAATGATTGATTGAATGAATGAATGAATGAATGGATGGATGGCAGCCGAGCAGCCCAGCAGTCTGTGTGCAGGATCTGGGTTTCTAAAGATATCCTGTCAATGTGCATCTTGCTGTCCGGAGACTTGCCCCCTGAGGCCCCCCCCCGCAACCCCCACCTTCACGCCAGGAGCCACGTGAACATGGCCGGCTGCGGCTGCCGCGTGTGATTGTCCCCGAGGACTACAGCTGCAGTCAGTTACGGCTGCACGCTCTGCCCTGCCCTAGGGAATCGCCCGCCCTTTCAGAGACTGGCAGGTAGCAGGGTGAGGACCCAGCGGGCTCCTCGCAGCCGGTCCCCGGGCCCCCCAAGGGACCAGAGAGACTGGGGAGCCAAAGCCCTAAGCGTTGCTGGGGGTGGATCAGCCAGTCAGCCTGGCCAGGGCCCAGAGCTTCTCACGGCCCTGTCTGTTCTGCCTTCTCACACAACCCTTGTGACATTTAACAGGTCAGGGAAACTGAGGCATGGAGCCAAGCTGGCAGTTGCACAAGGAGGACAGGAACCTTTAGCTAAATGTCCTGTACAGGGGGCACAACGAGCCACAGGCCAAGCACCACAGCACTGCATGGGGGCTGACCTCACCGAGCCTCCGCTCCTCCCTCAGCTGGACCTGAGAGGGATATCGCTCACTTCCCAGGGTTGGTGGGACTGGGAGGCCGGGCGGACGGATTGCATGCAGTAGGTGCTCCACTGATGGCAGGCGCTGTGGCGCTGTGGCACCTCGTCCCACCACACAGGGGTGGGTGACGCGCCTCCCCTGTGCAGCTGATGCATGACCTGAGCCCTCTGTCCGCAGCTGCCCTGGGCACGCTGGACTTCAGCCTGCTCTACGACCAGGAGAACAACGCCCTCCACTGCACCATCAGCAAGGCCAAGGTAGGCCCCCGCCGGCCCCCATGGTCCCCAGGGTCCAGGGCCCTTGGGTGGAGGTGAGGGGCTGAGGTCCGAAGGCCTGTCCTCCCCACTGTTTCCTTCCAGTCTCTGTGGCATCTGTGCCGTGGGTGCAGGGCAGGGAGGGAATTCTTGCCTAAATCATCTCCGCTGCCCTAAAAAGCCCTGCCCAGACAGACATTCAGGGAAGGAGTGGAACAAAAAAAGCAAGAAGAGAATGAGAGAAGGAAGGCATGGGGGAGGGGGGCAGGGGGGCAGAGCTGGGGAGGGTCTGTGGTGGGGAGGAAGGGAAGGGAAAAGATGACAGGTCTGTCCTGGTGGCCAAGGGGGAGTTGGATTGGTTGCCTCTGGCCTCCTGAAGTTCCCAACACCCCAGACTCCTCGAGGAGTAGGTGGGCTCTAGGCAGGAGGTTCGTCTCCTTTGGGCTCAGGGCCCCAGCCTTGCTCTCTGGTCTCTGGGCTGAAGCCGTGAGCATCCCCCCCCTTGGGCTGGCAGGCATCAGCTCTCTTCTTCATGCTGTCCCCTTCGCCCACTGCATCCGTCCCTCTGGGAAGAAGGTGCCAAAGTTGATGTTCTCTCGCAAGGTAAGGGTGGTAGTGTAGCCTAGTAGGACTCCCAGTAGAGCCATGGAGGGGCCTGGGCCAGGCTCAGAGCAAGCAGCTTCCAGTGGAGTCGCCTGGGCCCAGACCCCACCCTCAGTCCTACCTGTGCGCTTCTGTGCCCCTCAGCACGCCCACCCATGGCTCACATGGCCCACTCCGAGGGGCCGGCTGCCTGGGTCTTCCTCAGCTATCCCCACCCAGCCTGGGCCAGCACACCCAGACCGCCATGGCGCTGGGGAGCAGTGTCCGCTTCGGGCCCAGGGCCCTGATCGGGCACCGGAGAGGCCCGCATGTGCCGTCCGGGCCCTGCCCTCTCAGCTGCCCAGGCTGTGATGCCGGGGCTCCAGACCTGCCCCTAGGGAAGGAGCTGAGAACGGTGACTGCCCGGCTGTGCCAAGGTGGAGGGCAGGCTGCAGGGCCCAGGCAGATCCCTTTCCCTCTCCCTCCACCCAGCTTTGTAGAGGTTGTCCAGGCTTAGGAACTGGGAATGGGCACCTGCTCCCAGGCCACTCTGGCCAAAGCCGTCCATTCTCCTCCCCATCCCAGACACCGGGCGCCTCCTGTGCTGTGTGCCCTGCCTTCCCTACCCGGGCTCTAGAAGGACTGTGGGGTTGTAGTGGGTTGGGGGGGGGGATGCACGTGTGCCCACGTGGGTCTCCATGGGCGCCTGTGTGCACACACACACGTGTGTTGTCCTTTGGGGTGTGTCATTCAAAGCATTGGAGGTGGGGGGTGAGAGGACCCCAAGCCATAGAAGGACTCCATTCTCAGGTCATTGTCTGCTTAGACCTGGTTTTGCAGGGGAGGGGGTGGTGCAGGCCTGGGAGGAACTGGGGCTCTTGTTCAGGGTTTGGGTGAGGAACAAAAGGGGGGTTAAGGAGGCTGAAGCAGGGCTGACAGGCGGAGCCCCTTGAGGGGCTCTGGGAGGAGGCCAGATGCTGTGGGGCTGGACCCTAACTTGGCCCCTACCCTCTGGGGAAGCAGGGCAGCTTAGTGTGCTCTTCTATAAAACGGTTAATCACCCCACCTATGTGGTGGCTGTGAGCATTAAGTGAGTGCTCAGTCCCAGCTGCCGTCCTGGAGGACTGCCTGGTGGCAGGCACCCAGCCCCACCCACACAAACACAGACACCTGGGGACTTAGGCACAGAGGGACCCGCAAAACGCTGCCTGGCCGGCCAGTCCTGCACACGTCAGGGACAGCTGGTGAGGCCGAGATGAGGGACTTGCGTCCGGGGCGGGGGTGGAGGGGGTGGCGGGGGGGGGGGTGGGGCGCGTCCTCGCTGTTGGGGGCACACGGTTGCCACGGAGCCCCAGCAGCTCCCGCACAGCTCAGGTACCCTTACACTTGCCCTCCACCACCTCTCTGGCATCTTCCAAGGGGCCTGCCACGTGGGGAAGGGGCACAAATGGCCTACGGCCAGGCCGCGCGCCACCACCATTGCCGCCCCCACCCCTGGTCCGCCCCTGGGAAGTGGGAACCAGCAACCGCTTTTCCAGACGATCAAGCTGAGGCTCTGGGGGCAGAGTAACTCCTCCCCTTTCCCAGCTGATAGTGCAGGAGCCGAGATCTGGGCCCCAGCCAGCCTGGCTCTGAAGCCTGCGTGCTCCCCCCCAGCAGCAGAGCAGCGGGGAGAGTGGAGGACCCGACCTCCTGTCTCAGCCCCCCGAGGCCCCCGCTCTCCGAACCAAGCCAAGGTAGTGGGGTGGGAGCCTCCGTTCTCCTTGGAGGTGGGGCTGGGCACGAGCGGCCAGCTTGGCAGTCCATCTGGGATGCCACGCGCCTCAGCTGCTGCCCGCACGCCTGTGTGGCACCGCAGGAGAAAAGGAGTATGATTTTCAGAGATAAGAGCAGTCCCGAGGTCGGCTCAGCCCCCGTCTGCTTACGGTTGCCTCACTTCCCCAGCTGTGCACACTTGATGATCGTTCCAGGTTAGTGAGGGATGCCATCTTGTGGAGGGACCCTCCCTAGCCAGCCAGCTTGTCTGGGCTCCTCGGATTCAGGGCTGGCAGGGAGCTGAGGCAAATCCGGAGAGAAACTGGGCCTGGTCTCCAGGACACAGAACATGTTCTCGTGGTAAAGAGGGCACCCTGTCGGTGAGAGGACAGAGGGTCACGGGGACATAGGATCAGTGAGGGAAGTCCCCGGGTTTGGGGGGGTCGGGAAGGGGAATCCAGAAGAAGGAAGGGCCTCAGCAAAGCAGGATGGTGAGGAGCTCATTCAGAGGAGGGGTCACCTGGCCTCCATGAAAGGGAGACTAGAAAGAGAAAGGCTGGCCTGACAAAGTCACGCCGTGACACCTGCCCTGGGCCAGGACATTTGGGGGGGAGGGCAGAGCACACCAGCACTGAGCCATCCTCCCTGTTCCGAGAGTGTGGGCTTGGGGGGGCCTCTGCAAATGAATGGACCCGGTCAGAAGGCCTGGGGACAAGGGATGCCTGCCCAGCGAGGTGCCTGGCTGCTCCGTGTCCCCAGCTCCCATTTCACACCTTCTGCCATTCGCCTCCACTCAGGGCCTGAAGCCGATGGACCACAACGGGCTGGCAGACCCCTACGTCAAGCTGCATCTGCTGCCAGGCGCCAGTAAGGTGAGGGGGTCGACCCCAGGCCCGCCAACCAGCTCTGCCTGCTGTGACCGGGGACCCTGGCTGAGCTTGGGACACCGAGGGAGGGGCATACGTCCCCTACCCCCTCACAGACCAAGCAAGTTGATGGGACCTCAGCGATTCACCTCCACCCAGAGCACCCAGTCAGCCCCACAGCCCCCAGACTTCCCGGGAACCTCAAGTCGGTATGACTTGACTGATGAATTGGGGAAACCCTCCAGAGACTTTCTAGGCCAGCATTTTATAAGAAGCGGACTCAGTTGGAGGTTACTATGTGGGGGTTGGGGAATAAAGGGCTCTGTGGCCAGATAACATTGGGAAGTCTGGGTAAACCGGTTCCTTTACTCTAGGACTTATCAGAGCCTTTAACATGTTGATGGGCTGCCCTGCGACACTCCACAAGGGGGAATGAGTGGATAGATTCTGCCCAGTTCTTGGACCACAGACCCCTTGTTCCTGTACTAGGTGACCCAGCAGGCCGACCAAGCACTGGTACGCCTAGGAAAAGAGAAATTTTTTTAGAAAAAAATTTGCTATTAAACAAAAGCATCAAGGTGACCTTCAGCACTGGAAGACCAGAAGTGTTTAGACTTTCTTAAATGTGTCTTACAGTTCAGTGGTGTTTTATTCTTAATTTCATGAGAGGGAGGGTTAGATCATCTTTTCAGAGTTGGGTCTGGGACCCACAGACTTTTCAAGGGGCAGGTTATGTGGGCCCTGGTGCTGGGGAGGGGATGGGGACCAACTAGAGCCTAGCAGCTTTGCTTCCAAGAGGAGACCAGAGGGGGGCGGGGCACATGGGCCCCAAGACACAGCAGGGCCCAGTGGCTGGTGTTCTTGACCCGGCCTCTTTCTATGAAACCAAGAGCTGGGGAATTACTTCCTGGCCTTCAAGTGGCCTGATGAGAGGAGCCTGTAACGGGAACGCTGTCCTGGGCAGAGGGCCTCCCTTGCCACTGACTCTTCCAGGCCACCTGAGCAGTCCTGCGCCCAGGCTGAGGAGTCCGGGGCTGCTGGGGCCCGAGCTGAGTCTGAGGCCCAAGCCCTCTGGGCCGGTGTGTAAGGGCCGAGGCTCCCCGCCAGTCCAGGAGGGCCACCCGACAGAGGCGATGACTCCGCCTCTGGGAGGGCAGGGCAGTGGCCCACCACCTGTGTATGCCCAGGGAAGCTGCTCACGGCTCCAGGCCTCGATGTCCCCCTGTTGCAGCTGGAACTCCCAGGGCTGTGAGGGCAGTGTGACCAGGGCAGTGTCCCCAGCCCAGGAGCTCAACGGCTGTGAGTCCCTAGACTCAACAGGACCTAGAATCGGCAATACTGCAAGGCTGAGTGATAGGGATCTTCCCACACGGACAGGATTTCCCCCATAGGGCAGTGGTCTCTGAAAAGCAGGCTCCTGAGGTATGATGATGCCCTTTTATACAGTGGGGAGCCTGCCACTCACAGAGGGTAAGTAAGCTGCTGGGCTGCACGGGGCTGAGGCAGGTGATGGAGCGGCGCTCGGGACGCGGGCCTGCCTCACCTCAGAGCCGGGCCGCGGTGGCGGTCATCCAGGAGATGCAGTCATGGTGCTGAGTCTGAACGGGCAAGACCGGGAGGAGCCCGAGGACCGAGAGCTAGAGAAGCACAGGGGAAGGAGGGGAAGCAGCGTGGCAGCTTGGACACGCCACCCCACAGGCATTTCCTTAGGAGAGGCGGCGTTCCAGGGAGCGGGCACAGCCTGCGCAAAGGCAAGGAGGTGTGTGGGAGAGCTCCCCGGCAGCCCCAGCCCCTCCTGTGGAACCTCTGCACCCCCCTCAGCACATACTTGGGGCCCGGTGGCGGGGAGCCCCCCCCCCAGGTTTCAGGTTCCGAGAGCTGCAGTGGCCAATTACCTCCAACTCTTAGTGGCCTGCACCACACGTTTCCCGCCTTCCAGGGCCGTGGGTGAGGTGGCACGGCTCCCACACGGGTCAAGTCCAGTGCGGCGGGGCTGCAGTCCGTTCTGGGGGCTCTTGGGGAGATGCGATTCTCATCCTTTTCCAGCGCCTAGAGGCCACCCACACTCCTTGGCTCTCGGCCCCTCCATCTTCCTCGCCAACACCCCCATGGAAATTCTTCCCTCCTTCCGTGTCCCTCTGGCGCTCCTCTCCTGCCTCTGTCTTTCCAAGGTCCCTGTAATCACATGGCGTGAGGCCTGCCCAGATCACCTGGATAATCTCCATATTTTAAAGTCAGCCAAGGGCGCCTGGCTGGCTCTGTCAGTGAAGTGTCTGCCTTTCGTGGGCTCGTATCGTGATCCCAGGATCCTGGGATCGAGCCCCGCATTGGGCTCCCTGCTCAGTGGGGAGTCTGCTTCTCCCTCTCCCTCCGCCCCTCCCCCTGCTCTCTGTCAAATAAATAAATAAAATCTTTTAAAAAAAGATAAAGTCAGCCAATTAACAACTGATTCCCCTCAGCATATTCAGTTTCTGGGGACCGGGCAAGGCCATTTTTGGGGCCATTATTCTGCCCCTTGAGCTCCCTGATGCTCAGAGCATCTTTTCTGCTCTCACCAGGCAAATAAACTCAGAACGAAAACTCTCCGAAACACTCTGAACCCCACGTGGAATGAGACCCTCACTTACTACGGGATCACGGATGAAGACATGATTCGAAAGACCCTGCGGTGGGTGAGGGCCCCAGACTCCTTGCCCCCCACCCCTCCCCCACCTCACCTGCAAGCCCCCCTCCCCCACAAATCCCTGCTGACTTGGGAAGCAAAGCGGGAGCACCCCCGTGTGTCTGAAGAGCAGGCCGTGCCGCCCATCCTCCAGGATCTCCGTGTGCGATGAGGACAAATTCCGCCACAACGAGTTCATCGGGGAGACGCGCGTGCCCCTGAAGAAGCTGAAAGCCAACCACACCAAGACGTTCAGCATCTGCCTGGAGAAGCAGTTGCCGGTGAGTGGGTGACGGGGCTCCACGGGCTGTGCAGGGCCCTCCCTGCCGGGAGCACCCACTCAGTGCCTGGCACGGCTTCAGGTGCTGGCGGAACGGGCCAAAATCCCTGCCGCACGGAGCTTGGGCAGCAGACAGACTCCAGACCAAGTGAATGACCCGAACAGAGCCTATGTCAGACAGGGATCAGGGTCGCGCTGGAGGTTTGGGGGATATTCCTGGCAGAGGGAACAGCAGGTGCGAAGCCGTTGGAGGCACAAGCGATACCCGCTGCGTGGGGCAGGGAGCAGGATGGGACTGGGTCCTAGGAGGCGAGATCAGAGGCTGGTGGGTGGGGAGCTGGGAGTGAGGCGGGCCACTGAGGGATGCCAGGCAGGGGCGAGGGCATCTGACTGTTTAGCAGGCTCGATGAGTGGAGGTTGGGAGGGAGAGGAGGCTGAGGGTGGGGAGGGCTGTGAGGGGATGAGGCTGACCCAGCCTGGGCCGGGGCCCCAGCAGAGGAAGAGAAGTGCTGGCAGATCAAGCATTCCCAGACGTGGATGGGGGGAGCACCTGGAAAGACGGGTCACTCACTGTGATGTGGAGGCTGTGGGAGGAGCAGCTGGGGATGCTCCGGAGCTCAACTGGAACGTGATAGGCATGAGGTGCCTGTGAGCTACCTACAGGAGACAGAAAATACTTCTTTCCTAGAAATTGCAATTTTTTGAAAATAATGTCAAAACCAGTCTTGCCTCCTGTTGTCTGCAGCAGCTGAGCCCACCCCAAGCTCTGTCCATCTGTGTCTCTCCTCTCCCCCTCCTCCCTCCCCTCTCCCCCTCCTCCCTCCACTCTCCCCTTACCCATCTCTTGGCCTGGCCTTCACCCTGTTCAGAAGGGCCAGGAGGCATTGACCAAGAGGCCCCAGGGTCCCAAGACCTTCCAGGAGCCCAGTGTTCAGGGCTCCTTTTTTTTTTGTATTCATTTGAGACAGAGATACAGAGCAAGTGAGAGAAAGAGCAGGAGCAGTGGGGAGGAGCAGAGGCAGAGGGAGAAGCAGACTCCATGCTGAGCAGGGAGCCTGATGCGGGACTCGAACCCAGGACCCTGGGATCATGACCTGAGCCGAAGGCAGACGCTTAACCATCTGAGCCACCCAGGCGCCCCCAGGGCTCCCTTTTTAGGACATTGTCCTCCCTACAGGCCTGGGCAAGGGGAAAGTTCAAGAGGACAGAGCCTAGCGGCCAACCCATCCCTCCCTGGTGGGGCCTAGGCTCTGTGCAGGCTGGCCCAAGTCAAGCCCTGGGACAAAGTCAGCCTGAGGCCAAGATCCCAGCTCTGCCTTTTTGCATAATTTGATCACATTTTATTCCCTTGTCCCATTCTTTCCTACTCATAGACATTTGTATGATGGGTATAGCCTTTTCTATTTTATTAATCACGAACCAAAACGCAGTTTTCCCAAATGATCTATGTCACTTGTAAAAGGCACCATCAACTCCTACTAAGTTGTGTTGGAGTTTTGAACCCTGGCGTAACAAACAGCTGTGTGGGGACGTGAGCGCGCAGGGGTGTGTGTGCGAGCGTTTGTCTGCCATGTTTTCAAGGATGTGGGGTGTGTGTGTGCGCGCGTGTTCATGCACGTGGCTGCGTGGGAGTATGGGCATGCCTTGCTTGAATTTGCTAGTGCTCATCGCTCTAGATTCAGAGACATACGGTGGCCACAGGAGTGCAGTTCAGGATGAGTACTCTGGCGGTAAAGACACATTTTGATGGTACATTTTAGATTCACGTGGTGTGTGAACATTAGTCATTCTCAGTAAATACTGAACAATGCCCAGTTCAATGGGCTTCTTATGAAACAACCCAATGTATAATGTCCCAGCCCCAGAAAGACGGCTGAAAACACTCCTGCTCGTTTATATTGTTTAATTTTCATACCTCACGCAAACTAGCACAAGATCACTGTTTTAGTGAGGCCATCTACACAAAGCCCTAGGCCAGAGTGGCAGAGCGTTCAATCTCGCATGCCTAGTCTGGTCTGTTAATGATGTCTGCCAGCACTAAAAGATGCTGAAGCTTCCTTTGAGCTCAGAGTAAATGCAGCAATCAATTAATCATGTCTGCTGTGGGTGTGGGAATTGGGGAAGGTGGCCCTCACTTGGCCTCACAGTAGCCCCACCTCCAGAGAGGTGTTAGGCATGGCCCCTGCCTCTGAGGAGCCACATGGAGAATCACTTTAGTGACAAGCAGAGGACCATCATGGGCAAAGAGACATGGCTGGGACTTCAGTGAGAGAAGCCTGGCAGAGAAGCCTAAGGAGGGGACCTGGGAGCTCTAGCTGGGGGTGTCCGGGTGGACAGAGGGTAGGAGAAGGAGTTCCAGAAGAGCAGGAGCCAGACGGTGGAAAGTGGCCTCAGGAGGGTAAGGAATGGAAAATCTCAGGCTAGTTGGGGCAGGGAGGTGGAGGGGGACACCTCTAGCTGAGGTCTGATCCCTGAGGCCTGGACAGCCGCTGTTTGCCTCCCTGCTCCCCTTGGAGTTGGGAATATGTCAAAACTCTGTCTTCTGGGTGCTCCCCAAGGGGCTCCAGGAAGCACCTGCAGGGGGCTGAGGCCAAGGTGACCCCTCCCCATCCCCTGGGCCAGCAGACCGCCTCAGTAGCCCATGGCTGAGGGAGGGTGTGGGAGCAGGTGAGAATAGCCAAGTGGCTGCCTGCCCAACAGGTGGACAAGACTGAAGACAAGTCCCTGGAGGAGCGGGGTCGGATCCTGATCTCCCTCAAGTACAGCTCACAGAAGCAGGGCCTGCTGGTCGGCATTGTGCGCTGCGCCCACCTGGCGGCCATGGACGCCAACGGCTACTCGGACCCCTACGTGAAGACGTGAGTGTGTGGCCCAGGCCAGCCATCTCCTCCCCCTTCCCCTCGAAGGAAGGAGTTCAGTGGAGCAAAGCAGCAACAGAGCTCCAGAAGCACAGTGGGCAACTGCGCCTACAGGGGCGTAGCCTCTGCCGGACTCCTTTGGCAACACTGTGGGTTAAGTCTGGCCAGCCCCATTTCACGGATGAGGAAACTGAGGCCTGTGGAACTCGAGTGGCTTCCCAGGTCATGCAGAGAGAGGAGTTCTCTCCTGACTCCTCATTCAGACCTCCCCTTGACTGTGACCTCAGGAGGGGCCGTTAGCAGGAGCAGGTGGGCCTGGGCCAGACCAGAGATCCAGGGAAGAAGCTCCACTAGGACGTAGTGCTGCCCACCTGCGCCCAGCCCTGTGCTGGTGCCACGGGTGCTGCTAAGGGGCCACCCAGCCTCCCAGCGGGGCTCACGGGGATACTGAAGAGAAACCCTAAGTCGGGGGGCCGTGTGAAGCAACATGGGCCCCAGGCTAGGCTGTGGTCCTCGCTCTGAGGGGAAGGCAGGAGCTGGTGGCCCTTCAGATGGAAGGAAGCAGGTGGCTCACTGAGCACCATCAGGGCTCTGGGCCTTCCGCAAATAAAAGATGGCCATTAGTGTGCGCTCACGGTGAGACTTTCTTGGAGGATGGGACATGGAGAGGAATTTGGCCCAGCCAAAAGGAGGTGTTCCTGCTTAGGTCGAGGAATAAAGGAGCTAAGACACAGAAGCAGGGATAAGCCTGGCCTAAGGGGACGGTGGGGAGCCCCAGGTGCCAAAGGCCATGGGAAGCCAGGGCTACCATTCCCACTGGCCACTATTCTATTTCTCTCGGTTTTAAAATCCTATTACAGGGGCACCTGGCTGGCTCAGTCAGCGGAGCAAGTGACTCTTGATCTCGGGGTTGTGGGTTCGAGCCTCATGTTGGGTGTAGAGACTTTCTTTTTTTTTTTATAATTTTATTTATTTATTTGACAGAGAGAGACACAGCGAGAGAGGGAACACAAGCAGGGGGAGTGGGAGAGGGAGAAGCAGGCTTCCCTCAGAGCGGGGAGCCTGATGCGGGGCTCGATCCCAGGACCCTGGGATCATGTCCTGAGCCGAAGGCAGACGCTTAATGACTGAGCCACCCAGGTGCCCCTGTAGAGACTATTTTTAGAGATTTTATTTAAGTAAAGAAATAAAATCCTATTACAAAAATGGTGCAGCCACTTTGGAAAATGGTCTGGCAGTTCCTCAAAGGTTAAACACAGGGTCACCGGATGATCTAGCAATTCTACACCCAGGGGCACACCCGAGAGAAGTGGAAACACGTCCACATAGACACTTCTACGTGAATGTCCATAGCAGCATTATTCACAGTGGACAAAAGGAAACCGCCTAAATGTCCATCAACTGATGAATGGAGAAACAAACTGGGCCATATCCATACAATGGATTATTATTCAGCTATAAAAAGGAGTGAAGGGGCGCCTGAGTGGCTCACTCGGTTAAATGTCCGACTCTTGATTTCAGCTTGGGTCATATCTGAGGTCATGGGGTTGAGCCCCGCGTCAGGGTCCGCACCGGATGTGGAGCTGGCTTCAGATTCTCTTCCTGCCTGCCCCTTCCCCTCAGTGTACTCACTCTGTCTCTCTTCCAAAAAAAAAAGGAGTGAAGTAATAATTCATGCTTTAACATCTATGAACCTTGAAAAGATTATTACAAGATTATGCTAACTGAAAGAAACCAAACACAAAAGACCACACCTTATATAATTTCATTTATATGAAAGTCCGAAATAGGCAAATCCAGAGGCAGAAAGCAGATTAGATGAGTAGTGGCCAGGGGCTGGGAGAGGCAGTGGGGGGGTGGGGGTGTAACCGGATTTCTTTCCGAGGAGATGAAATGTTCTAAAATTGATTGTGACGGTTTCACAACTCTGTGAATGGACTAAAAACCATTCAATTGTATAGTTTAAAAGGGTGCATTTTACAACATGTGAATCATATTTTAGTAGAGCTGTTATTTTTTTAAAAATCCAATGCCACCAGGCCCAGGAGCAGTGCCAGGTACAATGGGAAGCTGACCAGAATCATTGGGGGAAGGATGTTCCCCGCACATGGTGCAGGGACTACTGGTTTTCCACATTAAAAAAAAAAAAAAAAAAGTGGATTGGGTCACCACCTCAACCATTAACAAAACTGTGATTTCCGGTGGATTAGAGACCACTGTGAGAGGAAATGCCATAACCATTCCGAAAATCAGCAGGAGACTCTTTATAACCATTGGAGGGAAAGTCGGTAATATCCAGTCAATGAGGCCAGTGTGCACACCCTCTTGGCTGCATTATTTCCCCTCCCGTTTTGTATCCTAGAAACCCGTGTACTGGTGAAGGGCTGTGCACCGCGGCATTCCTCATCATGGGCATACACCAGAAACAGCCAAGCATTTGTCAGCAGAGGAATAGATTCATAAAATGTGGCATATGTATAATATAGTACAATGCAGTTAGAATGAATACATTAGGACTAGGTAAATTAACATGGATAGCTATCCAAACATGCTGATCCCAAAAAGCAAACTTCGGAACAGTGCCAGTGTGATACTGTTTCTGTACATTTGTGTATCTCAAACCCTGCAGAGAATGTCACAGTAGCAGTGTCTCTGGGGAGGGAGGGACTGGGGAGGGCGATAAAGTGCCTGCACTTGTAACTTGTGATGCTAGAGTTCCCACAGGGAAGGAAAGACAATCCAAAGCCAAAATGATGGTGAGATTTTAAAATCTGGCTCAGTGTCCACCAGCCAGGTTGACAGGAGTTCCAGGGTCCTATGCTGGATTAAAAGTCAGGTTTATTGAGATAGAATTTACACACTGTAAGTTTCCCCCCTTTTGAAGTTCAGGGGATGTATACAATCTTGTGACCACCACCACAGTCAAGATACAGAATCCTTCTATCACCCAGAAAGTTCCTCTAGCCCCGGGCAACCACTGATACGTTTTCTGTCCCAATAGTTTTGCCTTTTCCAGACTTTCTTCTAAAGGCAAACTTTCCGTATGTTGCCTTTGGAATTAGCTTCTTTCATATAGCATAATGCATTGGAGATTCATTATTGCCAAGTAGTCATCCATAGAGAAACCACAAGTTGTTGTTGAGTTCACTTTATGATGAAGTGCACTTGAGTTCCTTTTTTTTTTTTTTTTTTTTGAGTACAGTTGACCCACCATGTTACATTAGTTTCCGGTGTACAACATAGTGACTGGATTGTTGTATACACTATGCTCTCCCCAAGTGTCGCTAACCTGTCACCATATAACACTGTTGCCCCAGCACTGTTGACTATCCCCTGTGCTGTGCCTTTCATCCCCCTGCCTTAGTCCTTCCAGAACTGGTAGCCCCGGCTCCCACTCCCCTTCACCCATCTTGCCCACCCCTGTGATCACCTCCCTCCCCTCTGGCAATCACCGGTTTGTTCTCTGTGTTTGTGGGTCTGTTTCTGCTTTGTTTGTTTATTTATTTTTTTTTTACTGTTTTGTTTATTTATTTATTTATTCAGTACAGGAAGGGGGAGGGGGAGAGGGAGGATCTCCAACAGAGTCCACGCTGAGCAAGGAGCCTGACGTGGGACTCAGTCTCATGCCCCCGAGATCATGACCTGAGCTGAAATCAGGAGTCAGACACTCAACCACCTGAGCCACCCAGGCGCCCCTGTTTCATTCTTTAGATTCCACATATGCGTGAAATCACATGGTAGTTGTCGTTCTCTGTCTGACCTATTTCACTTACCATCATACTCTGTAGCTCCATCCACATTGTTGCAAATGGCAAGATCTTTTTTTTTTTTTTATGGCTGAGTAATACTCCTGTGTGTGTCTCACATCTTAATCCATTCATCTAGCCATATCCTGGCTATTGTAAATAATGCTGCAGTAAACACAGAGGCGCAGCTATCTTTTTGAATTGGCATTTTCATTTTCTTTGGATAAATACCCAGTAGTGGAATTACTGGATCATATACTTTTCTTTTTTCCACCCTACCATTTATTTATAATTGAAGGATGGTGGGCAGATAATGTTATGTCAGTTTCAGGTATACAACAAGTGCGTACATGATGCTGTTCTTGCCCCAAATGTAGCTGCAGTCTGTCCCCATACAACCCTGTGACAGTGCCACCGACTATATTCCTTATGCTGCACATCTTATCCCCATGACTTACTCATTTTATACCTGCAAGCCTGTTTTTCCCACTCCCCTTAGTATTTGTTTTCTTCTTACAGGGAGAGAGCGAGCAGGTGCGTGAGCGGGGCAGGGGAGGGGCAGAGGGAAAAGGAAAGAGAGAATCGTAAACAGACTCCATGCCCAACGCGGAGCCTGATGTGGGGCTCGACCTCAAGCCGCTGTGATCATGACCTGAGCCAAAATCAATAGTCAGATGCTTAACCGACTGAGCCACCCAGGCGCCCCTCCCCTTGGTATTTTTGGAGGAACCTCTAGATAGTTTTCCATAGTGGCTGTACCAGTTTACATCCCCAACAGTACATGAAGGTTCCTTTTTCTCCATCCACATCCTTGTCAGTACTTGTTTCTCCTTGTCTTTCTATTCTAGTCATTCTGACAGGTGTGAGGTGCTATCTCATTGTGGTTTTGATTTGCATTTCCCTGTTGCTGAGTGATGTTGAGCATCTTCCCATGTGTCTCTTAGACAACCGTATGTCTTCTTTGTCAGATATTTTTGGTGTTGAGTTGCATAAGTTCTTTACATGTTTTGGGTATTCACCCCAATAACAGATATATCATTTGCAAATATCTTCTCATTCAGTAAGTTTCTTTTCGTTTTGTTGTTGGTTTCCTTTGCTGTGCAAAAACTTTTTATTTTGTTGTAGTCCCAATAGCTTATTTTTGCTTTTGTTTGCCTTGCCTGAGGAGACATATCTAGAAAAATGTTGCTAAGGCTGATGTCAGAGAGATTGCTGCTTATATTTTCTTCTAGGAGTTTTATGGTTTTAGGTCTTATACGTAAGTCTTTAATCCATTTTGAGTTTATTTTTGTATATGGTGTAAAAAAAAAAAGTGGTCCAGTTTTCTCAGCACCATTTATTGAAGAGACTGTCTTTTCCCTATTGTATATTCTTGCCTCCTTTGTTGTATATTAATTGACCATATAAGCATGGGTTTATTTATGGGCTCTCTATTCTGTTCCATTGATGTATGTGCCTGTTTTTTCACCAGTACCATATTATTTGTTTGTTTGTTTGTTTGTTTTAGAGAGAGCACATGAGCAGGGGAGGGAGGAGGCAGAGGGAGAGAGAGAATCCCAAGCAGGCTCCACACCCAGAGCAGAGCCCAAAGTGGGGCTCAGTCTTAGGACCCTGAGATCATGACCTGACCTGAAACCAAGAGTCAGACGCTTAACTGAGCCAACCAGGTGCCCCTGGAATTGTTTTCTTAATTTCTTTCTGCTAACTCATTATTAGTGCATAGAAATGCAACCGATTTCTGTATATTCATTATGTATCCTGCAACTTCACTGGATTAATTTATTCTAGCAGATCTTTGGTGGACTCTTTAGAGTTTTCTATGTATAGTATCATGCCATCTGCTAATAGTGACAGTTTTACTTCTTCCTTACCAATATGGGTGCCTTTACATTTCTTATCTGATTGCTGTGGCTAGGACTTCCAGTACTATGGTGAATAAAAGTGACAAGTGCCCTTGTTTTGTTCCTGATCTAAGAAGAAAAGCTCTCAGGTTTTTGCCAAGTATGATGTTAGGTGTGGGTTTGTCATATGTGGCCTCGATTATGCTGAGATATGTTCCCTCTAAACTGACTTTGTTGAGAGTTTTTATCATGAATGGATGTTGAATTTTGTCAAATGCTTTTTCTGCATCTCTTGAGATAATCATATAATGTGGTGTATCATATTGATTTGTGGATATTGAACCATCCTTGCATGTATGGAATAAATCCCACTTGATCATGGTGAATGATCTTTTTAATGTATTGTTGAATGTGGTTTGCTAATATTTCCTTGAGGATTTTTGCATCTATGTTCATTAGAGATACTGGCCTGTAGTTCTTTCTTTCCTTTTTTTTTTTTTCTTGTAGTGTCTTTGGTTTTGGTATCAGGCTAATACTGTGCTCATAAAGAATGTATTGGGAAGCTTTCCTTCCTCTTCCATTTTTTGGAATAGTTTAAAGAGAATAGGTATTAACTCATCTTTAAAAGTTTGGTAGATTTCACCTGCAAATCCATCTGGTCCTGGACTTTTGTTTGTCGGGAGTTTTTTTGATTGATTGCTGATTCAGTTTCGTTGCTCGTAATCAGTCTGTTCAGATTTTCTATTTCTTTTTCATTAGTTTTGGAAGATTGTATGTTTCTAGAAATTTATTGATTTCTTCAAGGTTGTCTAATTCGTTGGCATGTAATTTTTCATACTAATCTATAATCATTTATATTGTTGTCAGTTGTTCTCTTTCATTTCTGATTTTATTTATTTTGGTCCTCTCTTTTATCTTGATGAGTCTGGCTAAAAGCTTATCAATTTTGTTTATTTTTTTAAAGAACCAGCTCTTGGTTTCACTGGTATTTTCCTTTTTTGAGGGGGGTATTTTCCTATTTATAAGACTTTATTTCATCTATTTCTACTCTGATCTTTATTATTTCCTTCTTTTAACTTTGGGCTTGTTTGTTATTTTTTTTCTAGTTCCTTTAGGTGTAAGATTGAGATTTTTCTTGTTTCTTGAGTTAGGACTGTATCACTGTAAATTTCCCTCTTAGAACTACTTTTGCTGCATCCCAGAGATTTTGGACCATTTTTTAAGATTTTACTTATTTATTTGACAGAGAGAGACACAGCGGAGAGGGAACACAAGCAGAGGGAGTGGGAGAGGGAGAAGCAGGCTTCCCGCGGAGCAGGGAGCCTGATGCGGGGCTCGATCCCAGGACCCTGGGATCATGACCTGAGCTGAAGGCAGATGCCCAACGACTGAGCCACCCAGACACCCCTCAATCTTCTTAAATGTAGAGTTTTTAAAAATTTTTTTTTAATTTGAGAAAGAGAACGGGGAGGGACGGGGGGAGGGGAGAGAGAGACAGAGAAACAGAGAGAGAGAGATTTCCATGCTGAGCATGGAAGCTGACATGGGACTTGATCTCACAACCCTGAGATCATGACCTGAGCCAAAATCAAGAGTCAGATGCTTAACCAACTGAACCACCCAGGCACCCCTTAAATGTTTTGTGGCCTAACAGGTGATCAGTCCTGGAGACTGTTCCATATGCACCTGAAAAGAATGTGTGTTGCCTTGTTTTTGGATAGAAAGCTCTGTACATGTCTGGTTTTTTTGTGTTTTTGTTTGTTTGTTTGTTTGTTTTGTCTGTTAATTTGAGTCCATCTGGTCTAATGTGCCATTCAAAGACACTGTTTCCTTATTGATTTTCTGTCTGGATGATCTATCCATTGATGTAATTGGGATGTTAGTCACCTACTATTATTGTATTACTGTCAATTTTGTTCTTTATGTCTGTTCATATTTGCTTTAGGTATTTAGATGCTACAATGTTGGGAGCATAGATATTTATAACTATCATATTTTCTTGTTGGACTGATCCCCTCATCATTTTATAATGTCCTTCTTTGTCTCTTGTTAGTCTTTGTTTTAAAATCTGTTTTGTCTGATGTAAGTAAGTATTGCTACCTCGGCATCCCCCTGCCTCCCCCCACTGCCATTCACTCCCACCCCTGCTTCCATTTGCATGGCATATCTTTTTCCATCCCTTCATTTTCAGTCTGTGTCTTTAAGTCCGAACCGAGTATCTTGTAGACAGCATATAGATGGGTCTAGTCTTTTTTATCCATTCTGTCACCCTCTGTCTTTTGTTTTTTTGTGTTTTTTTTTTAAAGAGAGAGAGAGAAAGAGAGAGCACATGAGAGGGGGGAGGGTCAGAGGAGAAGCAGACTCCCTGCTGAGCAGGGAGCCCGATGCGGGACTCGATCCTGGGACTCCAGGATCATGACCTGAGCCGAAGGCAGGCGCTCAACCAACTGAGCCACCCAGGCACCCCACCCTCTGTCTTTTGATTGGAGCACTTAGACCATTTAGATTTAAAGTAATTATTGACAGGTGTGTGCTTATTGCCATTTTGTTAAGTGTTTCCTATTGGTTTTTGTGACTTGCCAGCTATTGATGACTGCATAAAGCTGCTAAAGAACAGGTTTTTGTGTGGATCTATGTCCTCATTTCTCTCTCCCACATCCAACTTTCTTCAATACATATTTTGTAGTGTTTTTATAATGAACTGGTGTTATTTATGTAATACAAATCAACAATGAGATACCACTTTCTGCCTTTCAAACCAGCAAGGATTTTTTTTTTTTTTTTGATAACTAGAAGTCTGTACCTCTTAATTCCCTAAACCTATTTCACCTGTCCCCTCCCCTTCCTCTCCCTCCCCTCTGGCAACCACCAGTTCTCTGTTTATGAGGATGATTCTGGTTTTTTTGTTCATTTGCTTTGCTTTTCAGATTTCATATATAAGTGAAATCATATGGTATGTGTCTCTCTGACTTTTTCACTTAGCATAACACCCTCCAGGTCCATCCATGTTGCCACAGATAGCAAGATCTCATTCTGTCTTATGGTTAATATTCCATTTTGTGTGTGTGTGTACATACATATATACACACACCTATATATACTCTGTATGTACACACGGACACACACACACATATACATACACCACATCTTTATCCATTCATCTATCAGTGGACATTTGGGTTGCTTCCATAATTTGGCTATTACATATAATGCTTCAGTAAACACAGGGGTATATATATCTTTTTGAATCAGTGTTTTCATTGTCTTTGTGTAAATACCCAGTAATGGAATTCAGTATTTCTATTTTTTAATCTCTTGAGGAACCTCCATACTGTTTTCCACGGTGGCTGCACCAATTTACATTCCCACCAACAGTGAATGAGGGTTCCCTCTTCTCCAGATCTTTTTTTTTTTTTAAGATTTTATTTATTCATTTGACAGAGAGAAAGAGAGAGAGCACAAGCAGGGAAAGCAGCAGGCAGAAGGCGAGGGAGAAGCAGGCTTCCCGCTGAGCGGGGACCCTGATGCGGGGCTCGATCCCAGGACCTGACCTGAGCCGAAGGCAGACGCTTAACCGCCTGAGCCACCCAGGCGCGCCACCTCTTCTCTGCACCTTCCCCGACACTGACATCTCGTCTTTTTGACACTAGCCATTCTGACAGGTGTGAGGTGGTACCTCATCATGGTTTTGATTTGCATTTCCCTGATGGTTATTGGTTTCATGTATCTGTTGGCCATCTGTATGTCTTCTTTAGAAAAATGTCTTTTCAGGTTCCCTGCCCATTTTTAAATCAGATTATTTGGGGTTTTTTGGTGTTGAGTTGTATAAGTTTTTTATATATTTTGGGTATTAACCCCTTGTCAGATAAATCATTTGCAAATATCTTCTCTCATTCAGTAAGTTGTCTTTTCATTTTGCTGATGGTTTCCTTTGCTGTGCAAAAGCTTTTTATTTTGGTGTAGTCTCAATAGTTTATTTTTTGCTTTTGTTTCCCTTGCCTGAGGAGACACATCCATAAATATGTTACTAAGGCTGATGTTCAAGAGATTACTGCAAACCAGCAAGGATTTTAAGGCAACGATACTCAGCTTTGTTGAGGGTACTGTGCATCATCTAGTTGGTCTTTTCAGAGGACAGTTTGGCATAATGAAGCAAGAAGCTTGATACATGTGTGCCTTTGGGTGGGTAATTTCACTTCTAGGAATTCAGCCATTCAGCGGATGTTTGCTGACCTACCTACCCAGTGTACTGAGCCCCCAGCAGGGTGCCGGGAAGCCCGTGGTGAGACAGGGGTTGTCCCCACCCCCAAAGCACCCTCGGCAGAGGCAGGACAGTTATCACTCAAGTGTCTATTCAGGGACAGGGTAAGAAGATCTGCAAAGGAGCTCCTGTCCCGGCTTCTGAGTACCAGCCCTGTGTTGAGCAGCTGTGTGACCTTGGGCAAGTCCCTTTACCTCTCTGAGCCTGATGAAAGCTCTTCTGCATCAAAGTCTAAGGAGCTAAGACCTATAGAGGAGCTGGCTCACAAGCCAGGCTTCCCTCTCCCTCAAAGTTCCAGGGAGGTAGAGACGATGGTCGTAGAGCTCCGGGAATATGCGAATACATTACATATTACAGACAGTATTTATATAATTACATCTGATAATTCACATACTTTAGAAAGAGGATTTTCATAAGTATATGAATTGTATGTCAATAAATCTATTTTTTTTAAAGATTTTTATTTATTTATTGAGAGAGAGAGAGAGAGAATGGTAGAGAGAGAGCATGAGAGGGAAGAAGGTCAGAGGGAGAGGCAGACTCCCTGCTGAGCAGGGAGCCTGATGCGGGACTCGATCCCGGGACTCCAGGATCATGACCTGAGCCGAAGGCAGTCGCTTAACCGACTGAGCCACCCAGGCACCCAATAAATCTGCTATTTTAAAAAAAGGGAAATCTCTAACAAGGAACCAACTCTGCTAAAAATGTTTTTCTGGTGGGAAATGAAAGCTTTATGAAAATTAGATTTCCGGAAACAAGGAAAAACCTCTAGGGGAGAAGGAGACTCTATGGTTAACTTCAGAAATGGGTGCAGACAAAAGTCTAGGTGACAAAGGAACCACTTGCTTCTCCGCCTGCAGCTGACCACTACTAACCTTTGCCACAGAATAGTGCTGGGTATCCTGTAATTAGTAGGAATGGGAAGCCCAGGGAGCAAAAAGCTCTTCCAAGGCCTGCTGGCTCCAACTGTACCCACAGCTTCTCCCCACCCTCTGCCCATCGGTTGGTTATAATTCCAGATACCTGAAGCCAGATGTGGACAAGAAATCTAAACATAAGACAGCAGTAAAGAAGAAGACCCTGAACCCTGAGTTCAATGAGGTACAAGGGGCTGGCGAAGCTGCTTGCTCTCCCCCAGGGCAGGGGGCCTGGGGGGACTGAGTTTTCCAAGGGCTACTGTGGGAACTGAGGGGTGGGAGGGGCCACCAGGAGAGCCCTCGGCCACAGGGGGGGCAGGGGAGAGACAGGCCAGGCTGAACCAGGCCAAGGTGGAATGGATGGAGGGGCAGGGAAGCCTGGAAGGCTCTTTCCAGGGTCAAATTGATGGGACATGGCCACGTAGGATGTGGAGGTGGAATGGGGGAGCCCAACAGCAAGAGGGGAGGTGCAAGTGAGGTGGGGGAAGCTCTGGGTGGGATGTGAGAATGTGAGATGCCCTGGGGCCTTGAGAAGGTCTGGTCCAGGTGGATACCCAGGTCCTCAGCTCAGGGGCCAGATACATCTGGAGAGGAGCAGAGGGGCCTAGGGAAGAGCCTGAGTGACGGAGGAGCCGGCAGAGGAGACTAAGGAGGTGCTTCCAGAGGGTGAAGGGGATACCAGATGTCAGATCATCCCAGGCGCCTATGGAAGAGAGAGTTTCACAAAGAAGGGAGTGGTGAGCAGAGCAGACCCAAGAGAGGTCAGGCACACCAAGGCCAGCACGTGTGTATTGATCTGGCAGTAAGGAAGCTCTTGGGGATCTGGAGAGAGCAGCTTCAGGGACAGAGGAGCAGGTAGGTTGGAGGGCAGGGGGCCCTGAGGACCCAGCCAGGCTCCAGGCAGAAGTGGGTGGAATGGGTGAGAATCTGCCCTCGTCTACCACCGAGCACTGACCATCCTCCCTCCCTCCCTCCCTCCCCTCACCACACCCCTCACCACACCCCTCACCACACCTCAGAGCCTTCCTGGCCACTGGCCAAGTTCCAGGCCCTGTGGCCTTGGCCCTGACTCTCTTCTTCTGGCCACCAGGAATTCTGTTACGAGATTAAGCATGGGGACCTGGCGAAGAAGACTCTGGAAGTCACTGTTTGGGATTATGACATTGGAAAATCCAACGACTTCATTGGTAAGAGCACACGATGAGAATGCCGTTTGGCCACATGGCCCTGAATCCAGGCCACAGCCCCTCCTTCCTGGCCTCTATGGCCCCAGCTGTCCCCCAGACTATCTGCCCTCAGACACAGGGGGCCTCAGACCTTATCCAGTCTGGCTCCATGTGACAGACGAGTAGACGGGCCCAGAGAGGGAAGGAGGCCTGGGAAGGCCACACAGCGGTCTTGGTGGAGCAGGGGTGCGAGGTGATGGTGGTCGGTGCTTTGGACTGCGGAGCGCGGTGGCCCCAAACTCCTGGTCGGCTTCATTTGCTGTGCAGAGTAGAGCTGCGCCCATCCCTCGGCCCCCAACGCATGACGTTGCACTTGGCCCCCCGCCTCGCTCCGGTCCTGGAGAGGGGAAGGACGGGCCCCCAGGGCCCTGATCGGGCGGGGGCAGGAGGGCCGGCTAAGAGTGCGGCGTGGCTGGCAGAGCACTGCCCAGCTTCAGAGCCCGGCGGGCGGGGTGGGGAGAACAGCCGTGGAGCACGGAATCGGGAGGTGGTGGCCTTGGGGTAGGGGCACCTGCCCCCAGGCCCCTGGGAGTCACCGTGTCCCCGGCCCCCCCCCCCCCCCCGGCTCCCTTCCCGCAGGCGGTGTGGTTCTGGGCATCAACGCTAAGGGCGAGCGCCTGAAGCACTGGTTTGACTGCCTGAAAAACAAGGACAAGCGGATCGAGCGCTGGCACACGCTCACCAACGAGCTCCCGGGGGCCGTGCTCAGCGACTGACCGGCCCCCGCCTGCTGCCGCACCCACCCCTGCCTGCCTCCTGGCCCAGCACCGGCCTGGCCCTGGGCCTCCTCAGCTGCCACCAAGGGCCTCGGCCCTCATCTTAGGGGAGATCCAGGATGCCCGCTCGGACACGGCGCCCCGGCGGCCCCTGCTCGGAGGCTGTGGAGGGCCCCGCCGCTCCGGGGACGGCAGGGCCAGAGAGCCGGGCCTGCTCTGGGGGCCCAAGAAGGCGGGAGCGGGGAGAGGACCTTGGCCTCCGCGCCCACCCCAGGGAAGGGAATGGGGCCGTCCGGGGGCTGAGGGCCCTAGTGGAGGTCAGCAGTAAGTCACGGGGACCCCAGGCTGAGAGAACAGGAGTGCAGGGGCGCCTTGGCAGGGCCAGTGAGAACTCCCGAGAGGGACGTTAGGGAGAGGGGCGTGGGGGGGGGGGGAAGGAGATTTGGGAAAGTATTCCCAAAAAGGAGGTTCTTACTACATCCGTTCATCTCTGGCATTACTGGGCGGGTGGAAAAAAGCTGACCCGAGAGCAAGGAGTGTGGTAGTTCCTACAGGCTCTCACTGAACATGGGCAGTTGGCAAGCACTTCACTCAGTGATTCCACAAGCCCTTGGAGATGAATGAGACCCAGGGCCTGCCCTCTGAGAGTTCCTTGTCTAATCAAGGAGCTAAAAACAAACCATCACAACAGGGAGGGAGGAATGCCAAGGCCAGGCTGACATACCTGTGAGTGCCATGGACTCTGACTCTCCTGGGAGGCAGGGAGGGCTTCCCGGAGGAGGTGATGCTTCAAGGCCTTGAAGGGTGAATGGAGTTTCTGGGCAGACAAAGGGGAAGGGCAATGTGTGCAGTGAGAATGATCTATAAAAGCCTAGAGGGGAGGGTATGGTGATCGGGCTAGGGTCTCTGTGCAAGACCTGGGGTCTCACTCTGGAGACAGGGTTGTGTTAGGACAGGAGTGGGGCCTAGAGGTGATGTCACCCACCCCAGCTCCCACCCCACCCCTGCCTGCCAGGCCAGCCCCAGCTCATAGCTCTGGGGGAAGTGATGGCAGCACCGTGGTGAGACTGATCTGGGGGCAGGGTCTAGTTCACTCCTCAGACCCAGTTCTCCCAACTTTAATCTTCCTCCTCGCAAGGAACCTGGAGGCTGGATCCCGCCTCTCAATTCTTACCAGCTGAACAGCTGTAATCAAGAAAAGGGTCCCCCCCCCCGCCTTTTTTTTTTTCATGAAGCAAAAAGTCGCCCATCTTCACCCCCTTCTTCCTTTCACCCACCCCCCGCTTCTGAGTCCAGGCCTGGGGAGTGAGAGGTCCCGGTGAACGCCCACACATCCTGGCCTTCCTGTGGCCACGGACGTCCCTCTCAGGAGTGCTGGGCGGCAGTCCAGGGCCTCCTTTCTGAGAGGCCTGTGAGGCTGGCTCCTGCCTCCACGGGCTGAGAGAGACACCCTGCCTGATGGGCCTGGCACCCTGAGTCAGACTGAGGGCATCGCAATTTGGGGGCCCACGTGCGAAGTCCCAAGCTTTTCCTGCCTACCGAGGGGCCTTCGAGACTGCTGTATGAACAAATGCGGAGCCAGGGAATCCGTGTGTTTGCCCCAGCACTGCACTAACGGAAAACAGAGGCCCAGAGAGGGAGAGTGGCCAGCCTGAGTGAGGCCTCCCTGCGCTCCCACAGCTGGGGTAGGCCAGGCTTCCTGGCCCCCGCCTCGGCCCCGGCGCAGAGCTGCGGAAGGAGCTCCGTCCTGTTAGCCGCCTGCCCGGGGCTCAGCCCTGCCTGCCGCAGACACGAAGCACATCACCGTCTGAGGCCTCGGGTGATGATTCGAATTCCACCAAGTGCCCGTCGGCCGTTGCCCAGTCTGCGAGGACAGCAGGCCCCGGGCCCCCACACCGTACCTGGCAACTTGGCTGGTCGCAGAGCCTTGGTTTTCCTGTCTTTGAGGCGGCTCTGTGTATGTTAAGGGTTTTACACGCACTGTCTTAATGGATGTTCACAATTCTGTGAGGTGGGTTTGTCATCTTCAGCTGACAGACGGAGAAACAGATTCAGAGAGGCTGAGTAGTCTGTCAGTGTCACACAGCGGGGAAAGGGCAAACCAGGACTCAGCCCAGGTCCTGTGACTGCCACGTCCTCTGGTTGTCTGGGAGACAGTACTCGCCAGTCCTCTCCCTCCCGGGCTGCTCTGCAGACACGCTCAGAAGACTCGGGAAGCTCTGGCGCGTGATGGAGGGGTGGGCCCCCAGCGCTGTCCTGTGGCCTCATCCGCTGGATGGCCTTGAAAGCACTGATCCACTTAGAACGTCCCCAGAGGCCCCCAGGGTCCAGGCCCGGAACTCAGCCACCCCTCCCTAACCTCTGAGTCCGCGGGCCAGGCCTTCCTCCTCATGGGGGCTGAGGCGGGGGCTCCTCTTTTCTCCCCGAGGCTGGAGTGGGGGGAACCTCTGGGGGACTGAGGAAAGAGCTGGCCTGTGTTTGCGGGGCCTCCCAGCTGGGTGAGTCCTGGGTATCTTCCAGCTTTGCCTCTCCGAGGGCCTCCTTAGGAAAGGAGCTCCAGAGCTGCTCTGTGAAGATACCGAAGTGCTACATGGCAAGGCTAGAAGGGCCCGTGAGTCTGACCCAATACAACGTCCTTGTCAGACACCGGGGAAACTGAGGCCCAGCGAGTGTAAGGAGCCCATGTAGGGCTCTCTACTGCCCCAGGTTGTGCAAGGGTAGACTTGGTCCCAGCTGACCACAGGGACAGGTTGGAAGATGGGTCTAAAGGACAACCAGCCCAAGTGGGGGGTGGGGCGCCTAGGGAGGAGACACCCCCCTCCTCCCCCCCCGGGAGTGAGGAACTCTTCTTCGCCAGGGCCGGGCACTGCTCCTGACCCCTCACTGACGGGATTTCTGTGACAGCTCTTTGGGACGCTGCAGTCATCCGCTCTGCCTTCGACCTCAGACTGGCATCCTTCCTCTGGTCTGTCAGCCCCACACGAAGACGGGAACGTTGGCGCCCCTCCCCCACCACGGCCAGAAGCCATTCCCAAGTCTGGTGTCTGTAACCAGGAGGTCGCCCGACGGCGCGCTGCTCCCTCCACGCCCGCCTCTCCCCGCCCCCCGCCCCCCGCCACCACTAGCCAATCCCAGACGGGCCCGCCTTCCACCCCCGGAGCGGTGACCGACTGGCCCCTAGCGGCGAGAGCGGGAACTGCGCCTCCCGGCCCGTGCATGTCCGGCCATTTGTTCGTTCTCACAGCAAGAGAACCTCCGATGCATGGACTCTGGCTGTCGACGCAGACGCTCGCGCACTGCTTACCACCGTTTTGCTACCATGTGGCGGCTGCACAACACGTCCTTAACCTGCAGCCCCACACTCGATTTTTGTACTTTCGTCTGACCTACTCGATGTCCTTTTTAAGTCTTATTTGTTAATATTTATAATGACCTATAATTCAAAGTAAATGAAAACGTTCACTGCAATCGCGTTGGCTTGAGAGACTCCTTCAAATAGATTTGGATGAAAGGACCGGAAAGAACGAGAGAATGGCAACCGAGGCGCACTCAGCACGTTGTCTCCCTTAACGCTCCACCCAGAACTCATTGAGGGTAGGTTTCGAGTTACAGATGGGAAAACAAAGGCTCAGAGAGGTTAAATATTCGTGCTGAATCACACACCTGGTAAGCAACACAACCAGGATCCAACTAATGCCCCCCCGGACTTTCTATGCCAGGATCAGCATGCCATGCTGCCATGCACTCATTCAACAGACAGCTGTGGAATATTAACTCTACCACCAGGCACTGGTCTAGGCACCTGGGGGCTGATTCATCAGCAAAGACAGCCAGGGCTCGTGGGTTTGAGCTCCACACTAGGGGTAGAGATTACTTAAAAAAAAAAGACAAAGGAATTAGGTGTGGGGGGGTTGGGCTTAAATAGGGAGGTGAGGTGGACCTCCAAAGAAAGTGACTTTTGATCTAAGACCCAGAGGGGAGGAGGGAGGGAGTTATGGAGATACCTGGAATGGAATGTTTAGGTCGGGGAATGGCCAGTATCCCTAGTGATGGGGACAGGTGTGGCATGACTGAGACTAACAAGAGCAGGGTGAGGCAAGGGAAGAGCCCTAAATGAAGGCACAGACCAGGGGACCAGGTCAAGTAGCACTTTATAAAGACTGGTTTTCACTCGGTGTGAGATGGGAGCTTATTTCAGTTGTAACAGGGCCACCTGGTAGAAGACAAACCTGCAGTCTCTCCTCTTAGATATTCCACCACCAGTGAAGGCAGCAAACCCCACACAAGCCCAGAGCGCTAAGGGAGGGTAAAAAAGAGAAAGATCATTTGAGGAAACGCAATTTGTTCTTGTGCTATTTCAGCAGGAAGGGAGTCCTTAAGGACTCTAAGAAAATAATAGGAACCAGAGAGAAGATGCCAGAACTATTAGCAGTAGTAACACCCATATAGAGCTCTCAGACATGTAGACTGCTTTAAGTATTATACTCATTTATTCCTCATAATTATAATGTTTCAGTCCCCATTTTATAGATGGGAAAACTGAGGAACAGAGGAGCATGCTTAAGGAATAATTAAAGGGTAGAGCTGGGATTTGGACCCAAGCCTTGTGGCTCCAGAATCCATACTCTTAATCTCTACCCTATGCTGCTATAAGAAGCAAATGGTGTTGCCACGTCTAGTGGAAGATGCCCAGGTTCCACTAGGTTTCTTGTAGGTTTACCCTTTTCATCCCCCAAGCTCCCAGAACTAGCAGGGTCCTGCTCAGCCAGGAAAGATTTTCCAGGGCTGACTCTCAGGGTCCTTGTCATCTGGACCAAAGGCTATGCTCACCTTTGCCCAGTGGGTTCCTATCTGTCATGGGCCCCAGTTCCCTTCTGTGTGTCCCCTGGCCACAGGTAGGCACGATCTCTTATCTGGAGAACATGTTGAACTGGGGAGCATTTGTGTGGCTTCCCAGGGGCTAGCTGTGAGCCAATGGAATTACTACATTATGAGAATCAGAAAACTGGGAAACCAAGATCTCTCAGAGCTTCCTGGGTTTTCTTTACTGCTCTGCACCTTCCTCCATCTTGCCTCTGTCAACACAGGCTTTCTGATTCATTAGTAGACAAATGATCCAAAATGGTGGCCTCAGCCCCAAATTGGGGTGGCTTTTCAGCCACTGCTACCTTGGAATATTTTCTGACTCTTATTTAGCTTCTCAGGAGAGAAATGGCTCAGTTCAGATTATAACTCACCTCCTTGGGGTCAAAGGGCCAGAGGGTGAGGTCACATAATAAAACCGTGGCTATGGGCAAGGCACACAGGTTTCAAGCATGTCTCTCAAAAGTCCCTGAGCCAGTGGGAAAGGAGGAAGAGGTGCCAGCCAAGGGAAGAAAAGGGGACAAAAGCCAAAAAGCATCGCCATAGTATCCTAGGGCAGTAACCATTCGAAAAGCAAAGACTGGTAAACAACCAAAACACTACAGAAACAAGGAATGGACTTAACTTCCATTATGGCCCATCTGAAGGCTAGAAAGTCATGTAGTCATTTCCATTCTTAATTATAAACATGATGAGGGGCGCCTGGGTGGCTCAGTTGGTTAAGCAACTACCTTCGGCTCAGGTCATGATCCTGGAGTCCCGGGATCGAGTCCCACATCGGGCTCCCTGCTCAGCAGGGAGTCCGCTTCTCCCTCTGACCCTCTTCCCTCTCGCGCTCTCTGTCTCTCATTCTCTCTCTCTCAAATAAATAAATAAAATCTTTAAAAAAAAATAAAAAAAATTATAAACATGATGAGATGTCTTGGAAATGTATGATAGAAAGTGAAGGGAACAAAACAAAATTAAAATTGAGTGTGGAGGGGGCACCTGGGTGGCTCAGTTGGTTAAGCGTCTGCCTTCGGCTCAGGTCATGATCCCAGGGTCCTGGGATCGAGCCCCGCATCGGGCTCCCTGCTCAGCGGGGAGCCTGCTTCTCCTTCTCTCTCTGCTGCTCCCCCTGCTTGTGCTCTATCCCTCTCTCTCTCTCAAATAAATAATAAAATCTTTAAAAAATTAAAATAAAGTAAAATTGTGTGGAGGACAATCCTTTTCAATTATTTATTTCATCGTGGTAAAATATAAAATTTTTCATTTTAGGATGTGAGGGCAATCTGGCTGTGACATCTGTCACCCTCCTGATCGCCAAGGTTGACTCAGGTGATCTGGCTGCCTAGGCAGGTGTCTCCTTCCTTCTCCACCACTCCATGTATGTCCCTCTGAAGCTGTGTACCCAAAGAGGACAACCTTTCCTGATGGAGGAGGACCGTTTTTCAGTCAAGGGTATGAGTAGCTGCCCTCACCCGCTAGAACCTCGAAACCAGCTTTCAAGGTCCATTTGTAGGAAAACGTAGGGTAGTCAGCTTCCAAGACTCTAGACACAACAAAATGAGGCACTGCATGGGGCAGTCTGCCTTTCTTTAGGAAAAAATAAAATCACTTTAACCATTTTTAAGTTGACAATTCACTTGCATTAAGTACATTCATAATCTGGTGCAACCATCTTAACTATTTCTAGTTTTTTATCATCCCAGACAGACACTCTGTGCTCATTAAACAACAGAACTCCCCATTTCCCCCACACTCAGCCCCTGGTATCCTCTATTTTACTGTCTTTATGAAGTGCCTATTCTAAGGAACTTACATATAATCGGAATCAAATATTTGCTTTGTTATGACTGGTTTATCTCATTCAGTGTAATATTTTCAAGCCTCCTCCATGTCGTAGTAAGTATCAGAACTTTGTTCCTTTTGTGACTGAAAAATATGAACATACCACATTTTGTTTATCCATTCATCTGCATGGTTTTTCTTTTTTTTTTTTTTTAAGATTTTATTTATTTATTTGACAGAGAGAGACACAGCGAGAAAGGGAACACAAGCAGGGGGAGCGGGAGAGGGAGAAACAGGCTTCCCACAGAGCAGGGAGCCCGATGTGGGGTTCAATCCCAAGACCCGGGATCATGACCTGAGCCGAAGGCAGACGCTTAACGACTGAGCCACCCAGGCGCCCTCTTTTCTTTTTTAAGTAAGCTCTATGCCCCAAGTGGGGCTTGAACTCATGACCCAGAAATCGAGTCATATGCTCTACGGAGTGAGCCAGGCGCCCCATCCATTCATCTGTTGGTGAATACTTTGGTTGTTTCCATCTTTTGGCTCTTGTGAATAATGCTGCTAGGAATATTCTACAGGTATCTAAGTTCTTGCTTTTGGTTCTTTGGGGTCTATACCTAGGAGTAGAATTGTTGGGACATAATGGTGAATCTACCTTTAACTTTTTGAGGAACCACGAAACTGTTTCCCACAGTGGCTACCACATTACACGTTCCTACCAGCGGTGCACAAAGGCTCCATTTTCTCCACCTCCTCGCCAAAACTTACTGTTTTCTGTTTGTCTTTCTAACAGCTACCCTAATGGGTGTGGAGCGGTATCTTACTGTGGCTTTCATCTTCATTTATACCTAGTGAGGTTGAGCATCTTTTCATGTGCTTATTAGCCATCTGTCCTTTGCAGAAATGCCCACTTGAGTCTTTGCCCATTTTTGAAATAAGTTCTTTTCATTGTTGAATTGTAGGAGTTCTTCATTATGTTCTGGATATTAATCCCTTATGAGATATATGATTTATAAATATTTTCTCCCATTCCATTGGTTGTCTTTTCACTCTTGATAGTGTCCTTTGATGCACCGTAAGTTCTTCATTTTAAGACCAATTTAGGGGCACCTGGGTGGTTCAGTCGGTTAAGCGTCTGTCTTTGGCTCAGGTTGTGATCCCGGGGCCCTGGCATTGAGCCCCACATCGGGCTCCCTGCTCAGCGGGGAGCCTGCTTCTCCCTCTCCCCCTGCTGCTCCCCTTGCTGGTACTCTCTGTCAAATAAATAAAATCTTAAAAAAAAAAAAAGACCAATTTATTTTCTTTTGTTGCTTGTGGTTTTGCTGTCCTAAGATATCATGGCCAAATCCAACGTCATGAAGGTTTACCCATTTTCTTCTAACGGTTTTGGTTTTTTTTTTAAGATTTGGGAGAGCACAAGAGAGCATGGGCAGGGGGGATGGGCAGAGGGAGAGGGGGGAAGCAGGCTCCCACTGAGCAGGGAGCCCAATGCAGGGCTCCATCGCAGGACACTCGGATCATGACCTGAGCTTAGGGCAGACGCTTAACCGACTGAGCCACCCAGGCGCCCCTCTTCTAAGAGTTCTATAGTTTTAGCTCATAAATTTTTCTATATGTATGGTAAATGTCTACCTTCATTCTTTTGCATGTGGATATCCAGTTTTCCTACCTTTTCTTCAAGCTTATTGACCCTTTCTTCCGCCTGCCCACATCTTCTGTTGAACTCCTCCAGTGTTTCAGAATTTGTACTTATTATAGTTGCTGTATGTAGCTATTAACCCCATGATATGATGTTATAAATCTAAAGTGATTTTTTTTAAGATTTTATTTATTTATTTGAGAGAGTGAGAGAGCACAAGCAGGGGAAGCAGCAGGCAGAGGGAGAGGGAGAAGCAGGCTTCCCACTGAACAGAGAGCCTGATGCGGGGTTCAATCCCAGGACCCTGGGATCATGACCTGAGCTGAAGGCAGCCGCTTAACCGACTGAGCCACCCAGGCGCCCCGATAAGCTTTTCATGTATTTTTTAAGATGTTATTTATTTGACAGAGAGAGACACAGCGAGAGAGGGGACACAAGCAGGGGGAGTGGGAGAGGGAGAAGCAGGCTTCCCGCTGAGCAGGGAGCCTGATGCAGGGCTTGATCCCAGGACCCTGGGACCATGACCTGAGCCAAAGGCAGATGCTTAATGACTGAGCCACCCAGGCGCCCCCCAATAAGCTCTTTTAAAGATATCAAAAAGAGGGGGGCGCCTGGGTGGCTCAGTTGGTTAAGCGACTGCCTTCGGCTCGGGTCATGATCCTGGAGTCCTGGGATCAAGTCCCGCATCGGGCTCCCTGTTCAGCAGGGAGTCTGCTTCTCCCTCTGACCCTCTTCCCTCTCGTGCTCTCTATCTCTCATTCTCTCTCTCTCAAATAAATAAATAAAATCTTAAAAAAAAAAAAAGATATCAAAAAGAGGGACGCCTGAGTGGCTCTGTCAGTTAAGCATCCAACTCTTGATTTCAGCTCAGGTCTAGTTCTTAGGGTTATGAATTCAAGCCACGTGTTGGACTCTGCATTGGGCTCCATGCTGGGCATAGAGCCTACTTAAATAAAAAATAATAAAACGTATCAAAAAGAATATTTACTTCCATGTTACTGTCTTAAATACTCTTCACTCCTTCCTAAACATCTACATTTCTATCTGGTATAATTTCTTCTCAGCCTGAAGAACTTTCTTCAACATTCTCTATTGTGCAATCTCACAACTAATTCTTCGTTCTTTTATCTGAAAATGTCTTTATTTCACCTTCATTCTTAAGGATGTTTTCACTATAGAATTCTGGACTGGCTGTTTTTCTTTGAACACTTTAATTTTGCTGTTCCATTGTCTTCTGGCCTCAGTTATTTCTCATGAAAAGTCAATGATTTGAATCATTGTTCCCTTGTATATAATTTGGCAATATGTATGCTATTTTCAATAGTTTTAAATTTTCAGCAGTTTCATTATAATGTGCCTAAGTGTTCATTTTCTTTAATTTTCACTGGGCTTCTTGTAAAACTGTCTTCTACAAAATGTGAGTAAATTTTAGTCATTTCACATTTTTTTCCATCCCCTTTTGCTCTCTCCTTTCCTTCGGGAACTACATTTACATGTATGTTAGGCCTTTTCATATTATCTCACCAGTGCCCTAAAGCTGTTGTGCTTTCTAAGATTTTATTTATACATACACACACACACTCACGAGTGGTGGGGGTAGGGGCAGAGGGAGAAGCAGACTTCCTGGCTGAGCAGGGAGCTCAATGTCAGGCTCGATTCCAGGACCCTGGGATCATGACCTGAGCCACCCAGGCACCCCTGATTTTTTTTTATTTTTTTTTTAAAGATTTTATTTATTTATTTGAGAGAGAGAGAATGAGAGCACGAGAGGGAAGAGGGTCAGAGGGAGAAGCAGACTCGCCGCTGAGCAGGGAGCCCGATGCGGGACTCGATCCCGGGACTCCAGGATCATGACCTGAGCCGAAGGCAGTTGCTTAACCAACTGAGCCACCCAGGCACCCCCCTGATTTTTTTTAAATTATTTTTCTCTCTCCTTCAGATTGGATAATTTCTATTGAGCTAACTTCAAGTTCAGTGATCTTTCCATCATTTAAGCCCATCCAGCAAATCATTTCAGATAATGTCAGTTCCAAAATGTCTACTTGGTTAAGATTTTGAGAGTGCAAGTGAGCACGAGGGGTGGGGTGGGGGGCAGAGGGACAGGGAGAAGCAGACTGCAGACTCCCTGATAAGCAGGGCTCGATCCCAGGACCCTGGGATCATGACCTGAGCTGAAGGCAGATGCTTAACCAACTGAGCCACCCAGGTGCCCGTTTATCATAGTTTCAGTATCTCTGCAGGAATTTCTTCTCATTGGTCACAAACACATTTTCCTTTCCTTCTTGAACAGTTATAATAATAAACAGCTTTAAAATCCTTGTCTGCTATGGTGGGAGAACAATAAAACTGCTAATTACATATCTAGGTCATCTCAGGGATAATCTCCATTGGTTGTCTCGAGTATAGGTCACGTTTTTGTTTCTTCATATGCTGAGTTTTGGATTGTGTCCAAGCTTATTGTAAATGATGAGACTCTAGATTGTTAGGCTAAAGACTTAATTTTTATCAGGCAATTACTTGGCTGAAATCAAAACTATAAATTCTGTATCACCAGCAATGGGTGGCAGCTGAAATGTCAGTTCAGTCAACAGAGATTTTTAGATGAGGAAATTTTTGGGCTTTTTAATGTTGACTTTATTTCAAAAAGCACAACACAGCATAATCTGCAGAACTATTCTGTAATTTGCTCAGAGGATTCATTTCCAAATGTCAACACTGTTGAGAAGTTTCCAGCCATCAAAAAACAAAGAACAAATGTTCCCAGCTGTCAAAATTAGGTCTTACTGAGTTTTCAATATCTCCTTGAGAGAAGATTTGGCAGCACAAATGCTATTGTTCTCTCCTCCTGCCTTCTTTTGGATTAACGAATACTTTCTTACAATTACATTTTAGTTTACATATTTTTTGCTATACCTCTTCGCATTATTTTTATGTAGTGCTTGCCAGGTATTACCATATATCCTTAATCTCTCAAGGTCTTCATGGTTTTATCACTTCAAGTAAAATGTGAGAAACTTGCATTCAAAATGGATCCATTTGCCACCCTCTGGCTGCCTTTTTATGCTATAGTAACCATATGTATGATTACCTACATATGTTATAAACCCCACATTATAGTTTCTTTTTTGTCTTAAACACATTTCTTAATTTCTTTGAAAATCTCCTAAGACTTTTATATTACCTTCATATTTACCATTTCAAGTGTTCTTCCATTCCTTCATGCAGACCCGTTGTGAAAGCCAGCTGTTCTATATTGTCCAGAGCGCCACAGAAGAAACTTTTGGTGCTATTAACATTTCATCACCCCAGAACTTTCAGGTATGGATGGGGGCTCATGAACATATTAATACAAACAATAAACAAAATTCTAGCAAATCTAAAAATATTTTTAAAGGGTAACATAAAGGATAATACATAACAACTGGAGTTTTATCCCAGGAATGGTTGGTTTAATATTCAAAAAGCAATCAATTACTTATATTAACAAACTAGAAAACCCATATGATCACCTCAACAGATACAGAAAAGGCATCTGACAAATCCAACTTCCATTCCTGATAAAAACTCTCAGCAAACTAAGTAAACTCAACCTAGTAAAGGGCATCTATGAACAACTTAGAACTCACATCATACTTAATGGTGAAACATCAAATCTTTCCAGGAAAAATACAAGGATGTCTATACCACTTCCAGTCAGCATTGTAGTGGAGGTTCCAGCCAGAGCAATCAGGCAAAATAAAAAGTCTCCAGGTTGGAGCAAAAAATAAGTGAAAACTTTATATTCACAGACAATGATTGTGTATGAAGAAAATCTGATGAGATCTACCAAAAAAAACCCAAAACCCTTCTTGAGTGAGTTTAGCAAGGTTACAGAGTTTAGCAAGGTTACAGGGTATAATATCAATACACAAATATCAAATTTTATTCTATACACTAGCAATGAACAATTAAAAATTGAATTTTAAAAAGCAGGAACTGGGGCGCCTGGGTGGCTCAGGCAGTTAAGCATCTGCCTTTAGCTCAGGTAATGATCCCGGGGTCCTGGGATCGAGCCCCACATCAGGCTCCCTACTAAGGGGGGAGACTGCTTCTCCCTCTTCCTCTACTGCTCCCCTTGCTTGTGCTCTCTCGCTCTCTTCAAATGAATAAAATATTAAGAAACTAAAAATAAGCAGAAACTTACAAAAATAGCAAAAATCATGAAATATTTAGAAATCTGGCAAAAGTGAAAAGACCTGTATACCGAATAGTACAAAATATTGGTGAAATTAAAGAATGCCTAAACTATTAGATATACCTTGTTCATGGATCAAAAGACTCTATTATTAAGAGATACTTCATCAAAGATATACAGATGGCAAGTAAGCACATAAAAAGATGCTCAACTTCATTAGTCATTAGGAAAATATTAAAAAACACAATGAGGGGCGTGCCATGGTGGCTCAACTGGTTAATCTCAGCTCAGGTCTTGATCTCAGGGTTGTGAGTTCAAGCCTGAGTTGGGCTCTGTGATAGGCGTGGAGCCTACTAAAACACACACACACACCACACACACACACACACACACACACACACACACACACACACACAGTGAGATGCCACTATACACCTATAAGAATGGAAAAATGAAAGACTGGCAATACAATGTGCTGGAGAGAATGTGGAAAAAGAAAAGCTTTCAGACACTGCTGCAGAAATATAAAATGGCACGATCACTTTGAAGAAGAGTTTGACAGTTTCTTTTAAAAAGCTAAATATACATCTATCATACTATCCAACCATTCCACTTCTACTTATCCACAAAAAAAGGGAAATATATGCCCACATAAAGACTTGTACACAAACATTCACAGCAGCTTTATTTGTAACAAACAAAAACTGAAAACAACCAAATTGTCCATCAATAGGTGAATAAACAAATTGTGGTATATAACAATGGAATACTTCTTAGCAATAAAAGGAATGAAGTGATACATGCAACATGGATGAATCTCAAAACAATTATGCTGAGTGAAAGAAGCCAGACACTCCCTCTAAAAACAACAGAGTACACACTATAGGATTCCATTTATATCAAACTGTAAAAAATGCAAACTAATGTAACAGAAAGCAGATTAGTGCTTGATCAGGAATGGAGGAGAGCAAATAACAAAGTACAGACACTTGTGAGGGTGAAGGCTATATTGACTATCTTCATTATGGTAGTTTTACAGGTATATACACATGCCAAAACTTATCAAACTGTATAGTACATGCACTTTATATGTCAATTATACCTTAATAGAAAGCTGGAGGGTTTATTTTAAAAAGTTACATCTTTCAGAAATTTTCTAAAGATAGGCAAGTACACATACATTTTTCCTGTTTTACATGCAAGATTATGTATCTTATATATCTTACTTTTCTCAGTTAACATATGCAGACATCTTTTTTATTAGCAGAAATGGTTTATCTCATTTTTTTAAAACAACATAGTGTACATAGCAAGGATGTACCATGATTGATGGGCATTTAGGTTATTTCTAATTTGCTATTATAATGCTAAAATGGACATATTCTGCATATATTTGTGAGCATACATACACACAAGCAAAGGATGCATGTGTTTAAACTTTCATTTATTTTGTCAGATAATCCTCTAAAAAACCTGTCTCGGGGCACCTGGCTGGCTCAGTCGGCGGAGCATGCGACTCTTGATCTCACGGTTTTAAGTTCGAGTCCCATGTTGGGTGTAGAGATAACTTAAAAATAAAATCTTAAAAAAAAAAAAAAGTCACAGAATCTACATCAAACTGTTGGAATTAATAAATTAACAAGGTCATGGAATACAAGATAATATACAACAGTCAAAATTAAGTAGCAACAATATGAAAATGAAAAAATTTAAATAGTATTTAAAATAACATCAAAAAATAAAAAACACAGGAATAAGACCAACAAAAGGTATCAGACCTCTACAAAGAAAACTACAAAACATTACTGAAAAAAAATTAATGATCTAGAGAAATGGAGAAATATACGATGTTCATAGATCAAAAAGACATAATTGTGTAAAGATATTAATTCTTCCCAAATTTATTTATGGAATAAAATCCTTATCAAAACTGCAGCAGGTTTTGTTGTTGCCGTTCTACTATTGAAATGGATAAGCCAATTCTAAAAAATATATGGAAATGCAAAGAGCCAAGACCAACCAGTGCAATCTTGAAGAACAAAAAGCTGGAGGACTCACATTACCAGATACTGAACATACAGAGTTGCAGTGGCACCGAGACAAACAGACCAATGAAACAATATGTGGTGCTGGCTCTTTTGAATATCCATACAGGAAAGTATTATTTTTAACATCTCCCTACTACCACATACAAAATAAATTCTAGATGATTCTAGATCTAGATATGCTAGGTCAAACAATGCTTCCAGAAAAATAACAAGATTAATGAGCTTGGGGTATGGAAATATTTCTTAAATAAAATATATAAAACACTTACCTTAAAGGAAAATATGGATAAATTAGACTACATTAAAATTAACATGTTTGTCAAAAGACACCAAGATAATGAAAAAGCAGAGCGCAGAATATAGAATTGCAGTAACAACTCCAAAAACGTACTCTATTCCTAATATATAAAGATTTTCTACATATCAATAAGAAAATGACAGCTCAACAGAAAAACAGGCAAAAGTGGGTATTTAACAAAAGAGGATATACAAATGTCCAGTAGACATATTTTAGTGTTCAGTCTCTTTAGTCATCAGGAAAGTGCCAATTAAATCCAGAATGCGATTCCACAACATACCCATAAGAAGACAACTAAAACCAGTGGTCATACCAAATGCCAGTGAGGATGTGGAGCAACTAAGATTCTCATACATTGCTGGAAGGACTGTAAAACAGCACAACTACTTTAGAAAACTGTTTTGCAATTATCTACAAAAGCTGAACATATGTATTCCCCACAACCCAGTAATTCCATTCTCAGGTATATATGCAACACTGATGCCTATATGTATATGCCAAAAGATATGTACAAGAACGTCCTTATAATATCATTACTGGTAACACCCCAAAATGGAAAATCATCCAATGTCCACCCACAGACTACACAGTGGTATACTAATACAACTGAGTACTTACATAGCCATGAACACAGACAACATGGAGTGATCGCACATAATATTGAGGGGAAAAAATGCTGTATGATTCCTTTCATGTAAGTTCAAAAACAGGCAAAACTAACTGCTAGCAATGATCAAGATACTGGTTTCGGTTGCAGGAGTAAGCGGGTAATTACAGACTGAGAAGGGGGCATGAGAGAGTCTTCTAGGATGCTGGTCTTGTTCTATTGATGTGAGTGATGGTTAAACAGTGTATTCCCTTTGTGGGAGTTTATTAAGCTGTATGCTTCTGAAGTATTTTCTTTATACTTGAATATAAAACTTAAAAAGAATGCCAACAGTATATGAGAATGTTTCTCCACATCGTCACAACAGATTATTCTATAAATCTAAATGCCAATTAACAATTATCATCTACCTAGGCAAAATGAGCATCTCTCAAGTGTTCTGGCTTACATCTTAATGAGGAACAAGGCTTAGTGGGGGAAAAATGTTCTTAAAAGTTGTTCCTAGAATTCCATCAAAAACAAATTCTGAGGGGACTCAGCAGTTACTGTGGCCTGTTATCATCCCAAACCTATAAACACCAGAATTTTAAATGGAAAAGAAAGGGCCTGGGGGAAGACCTAGAAACAAACAATATAGGATGGAAGCATGAGTGCCAGGAGTTTCAGCACAACTGGAAGAATGGTCAATCGTAGCTTTAGAAGTAGCCTCTGGACAGGATTCCTACTTCCCGGGTGTGCAAGTACACACTTGTACTTCAATTACGAAAGCAGCAAATGTCCAAAAAGCAAGGCACTTTTTAAGAAAAACAATTTTCAGCCCTCCCTTACACATAGCAGACCTCTACATACAACCTGGCACAGTGAGTTGATCCTGTAAGAGTGCCAAACCCAGGGTCTTCCCCAAAGTAGTGTAACTGAGACAGCACAGGGCTCGTTTCTTAACATGCATATTATAGCTTTTGAAAAGGAGTATATCAATTGCAAGACAGATGATCTCAGAAACGTTAAAATATATTTTTAAATGGTCACTTTAGAGAAAATATTTCAAACATTAAGAATTTTGATAAACAAAAAGGTAGAACAGCGTAATGGTTAAGAACATGGGCTCTGTAGTTGTACAAACCCAACTATGAATCCTGTTTGAATACAACTAGCTATGTGGCTTTGGCCAAGTTCACTTTCTCCCTGTTTCCCTATTTGCAAAATGCAGGTGACAACTCACAGAACTATTGAGTATTTATGTGCTAGATTAGACACTACTTAATAACGAGCACAGTGCTGGGGCACCTAGGTGGCTCAGTTAAGCGCCTGACTATGGCTCAGGTCATGGTCTCAGGGTCCTGGGATCAAGGCCCACTTCTGGCTCCACGCTCAGTGGGGAGTCTGCTTGTCCCTCTCCCTCTGCCCCTCCCCCCTCCGTGTTCGTGCTAATAAAAATCTTTAAAATTAAAAAAATTCTCACAGTGCCTGATACATGGCCAATGCTGAATGTTAGCTATTAGCTGTTCTATCAACTACAGGATTAGTAACTCAAATGATATATAAATCAAGATAGGGCTTAATTTTGCTTAGCCAACTGGATCCACAATAACTTCCTCTAAAAGCTCACAGTTCCTTTAACGACCCATCCTAGAATTTCACCAGTGACTCCTATTACTTGTTACAATTTTTAAAACAAAGCAAGATTCATCTTTAAAATGCCATCTCAGGGGCGCCTGGGTGGCTCAGTCATTAAGCGGCTGCCTTCGGCTCAGGTCATGATCCCAGGGTCCTGGGATTGAGCCCCGCATCGGGCTCCCTGCTCTGCGGGAAGCCTGCTTCTCCCTCTCCCACTCCCCCTGCTTGTGTTCCCTCTCTCGCTGTGTCTCTGTCAAATAAATAAATAAAATCTTTAAAAAAAAATGCCATCTCAGCATGCTCACTCTCCTGTCCTAGGATCAATAGCATAGCAGCTGATTTGTGATCTTTACTAAACTCTCAAGGCAGAAGCCAAGTTAGAGGTTTAAATTTATTCCATCAAATTCCCCTTACAATAATCCAACTTAAAAGTTCATTCTCATCTTCCTTGAAGAAGCAAAACATAACTTTGGATATTTTCCTGGCCACCAGTTCCAGAACCCAAGCGCAGGAACAGACACATTTATTGGTGCTTCCAACATTTCAAAATACCTTTGGGTTTAAGACATTTTTTTTAAGACTTTTTTTTCAAAGCAAAACACTAAGAATTGTAACATTCTTAGTGAAATACAAATTGCATTCAAATTGTAATGGTATCTCGAGTTTCTACTGAAACCAATTGATCCTCAGAGAACTAAACAGCTGAAACAACTCCACCTTTTCAGACCTCAGAGAGAAGTGGGAGTGACACTGTCCTTACAGGGCTGTCACCTTTCTGCAGTCTTCCCTGGTTGCCTGTCTTCCAATTTTTTATAGGGATCTAAAGACCTGAACCAATCACCACAATCCTTCCCCAAGTGCCATTAATGGCTTCTTTGGGTGGCAAGTTCTTTTCTCTCCATACCAAGATTGCCACATTCTTGAACATGCTCATGGCATCCTGAGTTTGCTGAATCCAGTAAGTCCATCCACAGAGCCAACTAGAGAACGCTTTCACTAAACACACACCTGTAACAGCATAACTTGACAGAAATCGCCCCTACTAGCCAGACTATTTTGTAAAAACATTACCCATGTGTTTGACTCTTCAAGCCCAGGCACCTGTGCATTAGTGTTTAGTATTGGAGCGGACAGCAAAACCCCGAGTCCCATTATCTTTAAAAATCTGTGACAGAATTTTAAGAATTCCTTCCTTCAGTTTTGGACCTTGATGCAGCAGACATTCGACCACTTTACTGCTGGAAAAAGAACATATCAACCTGAAAATCTCTTGGACATAGATCCACATCTCTCCAACCATCTAATGGAATAGCAATACAAAAAAACCCTGTTTATTCTAATTATGGGCATACATATATTTTAATAAGATAAAAAGTACTAGGACACATCACTATTCTGTTAATTTCCTAAGTCTTCACTACTGAGAATTAAGGCAGGGTACACTTTTGGTGTCAACATTTCATTTAGCAATGAGTCAAGTGTGGTGATGAAGCTGATTACTCTCATACACTGCTGATGGTGGGGGGGGGAGAGACACGCTATAAAAGTGGAACAACCCCTTTGGAAGGAAATGGGCAATATTTTATCAGTTGAAAAGTTATATCCCCTCCCACAGGAAATCCAGAAATGTATCATACAAATACACATGCAAATATTTAAGTGGAGATAGTTACAAGGATATTTAATGCAGCACCATTTATAATAGCAAGGCTGGAAACAATCTGAATGTCCAAAAGGAGTCAACTAGTTTTAAAAATTCAGGAGTACATCCAGGTCACAAAGTCACTCAAATTAGATCTAAATGCCTGATACAGAATGGTCTATAGTAACTAAATACCTACACACACTGATGTATAAACTATTTCTGGAAGAAACTACTTAACAATGAGTGTCTCTAGTAAGGGGGTGGCTACACAGTTCTACCATGTGTACATGTACTACTGAGAATGAATATAATTATTCTTTTCTGCTCCTGCCACTGACCTTTAAGAAGTGGTAATGGGGCGGTAAAGTAATTTTACTTCAGCCTAAGGAAGATTATTCTGACACATTCAGCCCTATTTGGTTTACAACCCAAAATTCCATGCTAGAAAATAATCCATAATTACACCTTGTGTAAGTATGAGTTTGTACTTTAATGATTAAAATAAATACCGTGCTGCTACCTGATTGAGAAGATAGGATAGTAATGAATTGACTTGGGTGTTCTTATTCAGTGGTCTTCAACAACCAGGTTACAGGTAAAGGAAGTTTTTTTTTCTAAAAATACACATCATCTTTGGGAAACACAAGTGACTTGTGGAAGAAGGGGAGGAATCTTTCCACATTCAGGCAAACAATACTGTCAATGTGTTTGGACTAGAGTTTATTTTAGAAAGATAAAGGATGGAGGCGCAATAATATTTGGCATTTTTAATTTAGGTTTGTTTTATTTAAGTTTAATGTTAATTCCATGCTGTGTTTCAGTAAGAACAATACAGATTCTGTATCTGTGGCTCCAGTCAGATATCCAGTAGTACAAATTAGCTTCAAGTTACACATACTGAACAAAAGAGGTTGAGCGAGCGAAGGGGGGGGGGGGGCCCTGGGGGAAAGGGAAGGAGAAGAAACAAAGAATTGAACACGCATGCAGGCTTTTCCATACCACCTTCAATGCTAACCTGCTTTAGAGGGAGAGTAAAAGTAGGCAAGAATGAGCAGCCACGGATTGTTGAACTGTTACCAGCACCATGCTTTTCAGCAACATTTCAGCAGAGTTTGAAACACTTTTTACAGCAAAACCATTACAACAACTCTCCAAACAATCTTTAACCACTTCAAGCTAACACCCAATTAATTTTAAACATTGGTATAAAATTCGATTTAAACAATTAGAAAAAGGAAAAATGATACCACAATGCCTCTATAGTGTGATTAACCTCTCTCTTAGATGCTTGCATCACCTAGAAGTTTAATGGCTTTCGAATGTAATTTCCATTTCTAATGGTGATCTTGCCACATCTGGCAGGAGACAATACAGTAATGCTGAAAAAGCCTCTACGCAGTCCTGTTAGTGTCTTAAAGAACCTAAAAGCTGGGACCAGTAAAATCCACAGAAATTCACTCTTGCCTTTAAGAACTTTTGAAAACTGTTTAAAAAAAAAAAAAAACCAACAGGGCAGGAACCTAAATTCTGAGACCAAATGTAAAAGTCAGATTTGGTGGTTCTCAGTGACAATGGGAGGGAATTTCCAATGGGAGTGGGATGGGAAGGAATGGGGTGGTCAGAGATGGTTTCTCTTGTTGGCTTTTATGTCTCACTGATTTTCATCTTCCACATCCTGCAGCGCTTCTTTATTCTGCTCTTCACCTGCAAAGAAGAATGAGTTAATTATTTTATACTGACTAAATTAGACTCTGTGGTATCATTCCAAGCATAGACTCCTTATATTTGCTACAAATGGTATTAAACACAGACAGCCAAAGGACTTCTATCCTCCTCGACACCCGAGAGGCCTAAGCCAAGAATTGCTGCTGGATCAAGGTCCTGAATGGTCAATAATCAGGATGAAAAAAACTGATGCACAGTAGAACTATCTTTATGCTAAATAAGCTCTTAAACATAGACAGCCAAGGTAACCATATTACTAAATGATTTTCAAGCTTTCATGTATATCTTGGGCCAAAATACTCTTTCTCAATAACCTCACCTCTTCAAGAATCAAGGGTACTTAGTTTTTTTGGTAAAATCTACCCAACAAGCTCCATGTGAAATGCTTCAGTAGAAAACTGAGCAGTAAAATGCTCCAAAGAAGTCCTATAGTTTTAGAGGACGGGTTCTGCTTTTTTTTTTAAAAGAGTTTACATTTTGTATCTTAGCCAGTCACACCAAACCATAAACCAAATTTCTTACTCCAGAGTGAAACGGCATGCTTAAAGTAAACCAGACCGCTGAGGTTATTAAAGAAGGGGCATTTGGACCAGTTCTCTCATGCCATTTTTCTCTTCCCTTAAAACATGATGATTGGCCTGAGGAGTTTCAACTGCACTATGACATGCAACAGAAAGCCAGCCTACTCACTGGAGAGTCATCTACCTATTAATAAGCATTAAATAAGTCAGCCATAATAGAGAAAGCATGCAGGCTTTTGCTAAATAATAATGAAACAGGTAAAAGTTACACTGTTTTGTGCTTTAACAAATCACTACAATTCCTATGTAGTTAATAGTTTGAATCAAAATAAGTATCAATTAACTAATCCAACAATCATTACGGTTCAGACAATCCATCCATTCATACTGCTTGGTAATTAGGATGGACAAATGACACTAAGACTGGCTGCATACCAACATAAAGCATTTAACCCGAGGAGTGCTTTTTAAACAGTCTGAAAGACCTTGGTATGATAAACAATGCAGTTACAGCAACAAGGATTATGTAAATATAGTTTTAAACATTTTAAATTTTCTTCTCTGACAAAAATGTCTGATATTGAAATGTGACTCTTAAAAAGTACTTAAAGATTTTTGACTCATATATATAGAAAAAGACATGCAAAGAAAGACAAAAAACCATTTACTGAGGAAAGAAATGATGCACCACCCAATGGTTCCCCAAAAAATGTATTCAAACTTAGGAAATGATAGGAACATTCACGCTCATTTTTAACAGCAATACACTGCGAAAATATGGTTAACAACAGAGCACACTCTAATTCACTTATAAGCAACCATTAGATTTGCCAAAAGTTCCAAGTAACTTTGGCATAGAATATTGTCAGATGAGTTACACCCAACCAGAGGTAGACAGGGGTAGCAGATCATAACTGTCTTAGAAGGTTTCACATCCTAGAATGTAGAACAGGCAGTTTTGTAAGCAAAAGGATGATGATATATGCAGGCATGATTAGTGAAGAACCAAAACTAAAAAGCAGAATTTGCTGTGCCATGATAATGACTTACAAAGTAGAGTTTTTAGGAAAGGAAGAGTTGGATTTTCCTTTAGGAATCTATATTGCAAGGAGAAAGGGAGGGAGAACAATCACATGAAAGCAACATTACAAGAAAAATAAACCCGGGAGAGCAGGACAAAAGAAAACATCAATGATTTAGGGGAGTCAGATTTGGGTCTTTTTAACTTTGTATAAACTTCACTCTACAAAGTATCTGTTCTTCTTACCTTTAAAAGGATGAAATAATATCCTCTTAAAAGGTACACAGAAGGGGGGAAAAAGGTTTCTCTGGATATGTATTTCTTTGCCCACTGTTTCCTGATTTGGGGGGAAGAAGGGAACAGGCAGAGAACACACATTTCTTTTCTATGGACTTGTGTATGAAATGGTCCACAGGTTAAGAGAAAAGGACTGAAATCACTTGATGAGAAATAGTGGTAATGTTTATAAAGATGTTCCAACACAGACAGAAGTAAACATATTTTGCAGTTAAAAAAAAACAAAAACATCTCAGTAAAAGCTCGGGAATCACATATACATTTCTTCCTTTAGAAACCTTTAATTCAAGTGTTTTTTTACACCATTTTTCATAATACAATTAAAAAGGAGAAAACTATCTAAATAATGCTCAACTAAATCCAATATCCTGGGAAGCTGCCAATTTCATGACTGCAATTTTGCAGAGATTCTAAGTCACAAAAACCAAATTAATAAAACTAATTTAATAAAAACCATTTTTCATATAGTATATGTAATACTATACCTTTTAGGAAAATAGCAAATAAATTACTAGTACCTACAACAATTTGTAAATTCAGATAATTTGTTAATTTCACTAAAATGTCCAGAGACTACTTGAATTTCTCACTGTTAAACGTATGTTTCATAATTTCAAATATTTTATCACAAAGCTCTTAAATAAAAATTAGTCTGTTTCAACCAAATTTAATCAATGGTCCAATTTACAAAGTCATAAGAACTATGAAGCAAGTGGATTTTACTACATTTAAATAAAACTGTTGGGCGCCTGGGTGGCTGGCTCAGTTGGTTAAGCGACTGCCTTCGGCTCAGGTCATGATCCCGGAGTCCCGGGATCGAGTCCCACATCCGGCTCCCTGCTCAGTGAGGAGCCTGCTTCTCCCTCTGACCCTCCCCCCTCTCATGTACTCTCTTTCTCTCATTCTCACTCTCTCAAATAAATAATCTTTATAAATAAATAAACTGTTTTAGGATTAAAGAGAAATCTATGCTGAAATGTAATAAAACATCTCTGTACAGGGGCGCCTGGGTGGCTCAGTTGGCTGGGTGTCTGCCTTTGGCTCGGGGTCCTGGGATGGAGCCCCTCATCGGGCTCCCTCCTTGGCGGGGAAGCCTGCTTCTCCCTCTCCCACTCTCCCCCTACTTGTGTTCCTGCTCTCCCTATCTCTTCTCTGTGAAATAAATAAATAAAATCTTAAAAAAAAAAAAAAATCTCTGTACAAAGAACCTTTGCAACTATGTAAAGTAGTTTCAAGAAAATACCCTATTGTAAAAGGCAATCTATTTCATAAATGTTTGATTACCAAGAAAAAGAATTATCTTTGGTTCTATGTAAAAACAGAATGACCTATAGTTTACTTTGATTAATCAATTATTGGTTACCAGTGATAAATAAAAGTAACATTAGAAAATATACTTTATTTCCACTTAATTTTATAATCTCGCAAGCTTAGTTATAAAAGTTGGCATGAAATATCTAAAAAAGGCAATGTTTCAACCCAGGTGACCTTGTTATTTTCACCCTCAGAAAAATGCCCCCAGAGGTCAGAGGGGTATATAGCTTACTTAAGTCAATACCGCTTACCAAACTCTCCACATGTTTTCCTTTTATCCCCTCAAACAGGGAGAGTTATTAGTCTTCTCTGAGCTGAGGGTGACTGTGAAGAGTCCACAGCTGATTGGCCATTCTTCTGAGTAGTTAATTGTTTAGAATACAACAGAATGTTAAAGCTGGAAGGAACCTCAAGTCATTAGTTCAGAGATGGTAAACTGGTTTTGAATCCCACAGACTGGTAGAGGTTGCCTGCCTGAAGTGCTGTGTTGGAAAGTAGTATGTGGCTCCATCTGGCTTTGTTGGGTCAGTGTGCAAGTAGGTCACATATGCCACATATCTCAAACCAACCTTAGTCAAATAGCTAAATATTTCATAAAGCTAGTTGGCTTTAAATGAGTCACCTAATTCTCACTTTAGTAGCTAAGAAGTCTAAAATCTGACTCTATCCTTCCAGAGTAAGGAAACACAACATACAAGCCCGGAAAAACCCATTTTCAGAGGTACATTTAAGAAGTGTAACGATTCCAAACACAGTCCAGCATGCTGGCTTAACCAACAGACACAGCCAGCCTCAAGCAATACAACATATGATTCAGTTTGGGTAATATACTCTTTAAAGGATCTGCAACTAAAATTGACAAACTTTTTGTTGCCACTTCCCATACCACCACCACCACCAACTGTAAAGCTAGCTCATAAAATGGTCACATCACTCTAGTTTTTGCACTCTGTGCCCTCCACCTCCCCCCACCCACTCTTCAATGATCTATAATGGATAAAAAGGATTCTTTGGAATAAGCAGAATAAAATCTCCTTGAAAATCAACAATTATGACAAATTTGGGCATTTAGAGGATAAATATTAACCCCCATCACAAGACTAAGTTTTGTAAAATACTATTTATAACTAAAACAACAAAAACAGAGACTACACCAGACCTCTTAAATAAGGACTAAGAGCAGGACATTCCATTTGCTCTATAAAATCCAGAGACAAACAAGTTCCTTCTTTAGATAAAGATTTCCACAGAGAAGATGATTCATATTTACTGACACCATCTAGTTTTAACCTGAGGATACTGGTCAGCCAAGCAGTGATCGTGACATTCAAATACAATTACTTAGATCCCTAAAATTGAATCTGGGAAAGATAAAATGAGCTGCTTCCTGCCTCCATCTTCCAAAACAGTAAGAGAAGCAAATTAAGTTTAGCTAACATTAGAGACAAAACTTTAAAGCTTCGAATATTAAAAAAAGATCCCCCTTTCCAAACAAGTCTTTTACATTATTGTATAGCCCCAAATGAAAACTGGACTTTGAGATCATTTGTTATAAAGGCAATAATTAAAACTTGATAGTTTGGAGAATAGGCTGAGTCTAAACTGTAGCTTAACGTGAAGAAATACCAAGGAATTCCTAAGAGTAAAAAGACCCAACAACTGGAAGAGCTGCATTTAACTCCGGCGTTTCCTTACCATCACCCTGCATGTCTGAAGTCCATAGTGTCAGATTATCACGTAACAACTGCATGATAAGTGTAGAGTCCTTATAGCTTTCTTCACTCAGCGTATCCAGTTCTGCAATTGCATCATCAAAAGCTGCTTTTGCCAACCTAAAGGTATACATAAATATATTACAAAACAGAAATGACATGTTAGAAATCAATCTTTTTCTTCAGTTATCCTACAGTATGTAATAGCGACACTGAGTATCTTGGGTTTTAAATACTGAAATAAAGGAAAAACAGATATAAGTGATGAAAATTAACTTTCTATTTAATTTTTTATCTAGCAAATTCGGAGGCAGATTTTTGGAATACTTCTTTCTAAAAACAAAAAACATAAAACATTTCCCCCAATGTGGAGCTCAAACTCCTGACCTCAAGACCAAGAGTCACATGCTCTACCCAACTGAGCCAGCCAGGCGCCCCAGAGCACCATTTCTTACTAGGCTTTTGACAAGCATATCAGTAAACAGAATACACAGACCAAATTCTATCCTGAACCACCACCAAAATATATGCATAATAAAAGTATTACCAAGTTCTAGTCAACAGCTCACTTATTTAAAATTTTAATGTAAAAAGATGAAATGTTGGATAGCTCAGTTTAATTCCAAAGAATTTAATGTTAACGAAAGCAAAACAAAAAAAAAAGGCAATATAGAACTCACAGAAATACGATATATAAGCCATTTGCTAGAATTTGAAAGAAACAAAATCAACATTTACTGGGTACGCTGTATGTACACCAAGTGATGCGGGACACTAGTGGAGAAACAGAAGAAACACTCCCAGTCCACAATGAACATGTAAGAATAGAGGACTGATACATAAAACTATTACAAAACAAGTATGAAGTGCTACTCTGGAGAAAGTACTTAAGAAACCCTAGAGAATGAGAAAATTAGGAAGTCAAATATGAACTCATCTTAAAGGGTAGGAGAAGAGCATGAATGGAACACTAAAAATTAAAGCAAATGCATAGGAGCGCCTGTGTGGCTCAGTCAGTTAAGCATCTATCTTTGGCTCGGGTCATGATCCCAGGATCCTAGGATCGAGACCCACATCGGGGGTCCCTGCTCACTGGGGCGCCTGCTTCTCCCTCTCCCTCTGCTGCTCCCCCTACTTATGTTCTGTCAAATAAAATCTTAAAAAAAAATTTAAAAAATGGGGGAACCAAGAAAGATGGAGAACGGCTCATAATAAAAAATATGTACACTAAGAGCATAACTATATTAACATGCCTACAAAGACTAAAAGCTAATATTAAAAAAATTCTATTACAATTCCACTCTCCCACTATAAAGTTAAAAAAAGTCAACCTACCAACAAAAATTTTCCCCATCAAAAAAAAAAAAAAAAATTTTTTTTTTCCCCCATCAACATAATCCAAAACTGCTATCCTAGTGAATTGAGATAGGGTTGGTCTTAAAATCATCCAAACAGTTTCATTAAGAGCCAAAAGAATTCTCTGTTACATGGCCAAGGCTGCAAAGGCAATCCCAGGAAACGAAACAACTCTCTTTTGTAACTCTTTTTCACTTTCACAGTGAGAGCTTTTGTTTCTCTTCCATGACTTACCTGCAGGCACGGTCGGGGGAATTAAGAATTTCATAGTAGAATACGGAAAAGTTGAGAGCAAGACCTAAGCGAATTGGATGCGTTGGTGGAAGTTCTGTCATTGCAATATCACTAGCAGCTTTATAAGCCACTAGGCTGTTCTCTGCAGCCTCCTTCCTGTCATTTCCTGTGGCAAATTCAGCCAGATACCTGTGGTAGTCCCCTTTCCTAAAACAAAACAAAATAAATAGAATTAGGAAAAATAACTTTTTAAATGAAAGTAAACTGTCAAAATTTTATAGTCTATAAAATGAAATATGTGACAAAAATATATTTAATGATGAAATGGATACTTCGATAATTTCACAAAGTCTCTTTCAGCAAAGATGGGACTATTCAGTTTTCCTCCTCAGAGTTCAGAATACCAAATAAGCAAAATCCTAGAGAAATTAACTGGAAAGCCTCAAAAATCAACAAATGTATCGCTGACTAGAATTAAACATAAAAAAGTGGTTCCAAAAAAATGGCGTGACAGTTTGTTAACTGTGAAATAAAACTTCTACATAAAATGTTAAAACTGAACTCTGTAATACACTGCTACAGCTGGTGGGTAACTCCACACAAAAACAAATGCAAATAGATAAAATCTAGTACTCTTAAACAGTCTGACCACCTTAAATTCAACAATAATTATTCATTAGCAGTGAATACACAAATGAGCACTCAAAAATTAAGTTTTAAAAATCCTTCCTCCCTTGTAACTATCCTTCTAACATTAACCAACTATTCTTTCAATAAGTTGAACACCTACACAGAAAAAGTGATACTTCTAAGGGGGCCAACATTTAATCTGACATTTTCCCTTCTAGTATAGAACCTACATTTTATAATAGAAAACCTTGGACTCGCCAGTGTTAGCTGCTGGAATGAGGTGTTTGTCCAGTACATCCAGAATGTCACAACAGATTAACTTTAGCTCAGTCTCAACCTGGAAAAAAAAAAAAAAAAAAAAGTTTAAGTCTAAGAAATTACATAAATTGACACATTCTCCCTCTAGTTTTGAGGAAGAGAACCACAGTAAACATAACAAACATCTCTCTCCAAACCTTCTTCCCCACTCTTGATAAAAAAGCAGAGAAAAGTTGTCTCCAGGTTATAGTAATTATCTTTCTTCTACATGCTGTTAGTTTAGTGCTTTAAAAAAAAAACCACCACCACCACCACACAAGGGGCACCTGGCTGGTGGAGCATGTGACTCTTGATCTCACAGTTGAGTTCCAGCCCCACAAAGGGTGTAGAGATTAAAAATAAAATCTTAAAAAAACAAAACAAAAAAAACAACAACCAACAACCTTATGATTCAGCTACAGAACTGAGAGTAACACTAATTAGTACTTAACTAAATGCTGCACATTTTTATTAATTAGCATATTTAATGAGGTAGAAACCTTTGTCTCCATTTACATGGGAAAGCAAAGATTATGGTATTTGGCCAAAAATCAACAACTTAAAAGAACTTCAAGAGGGAGATCCAGGATTTGAACCCAGACAGGCTATAAAGCCTAAGGTCACAGTTTACAAGGGATGGAATAAAAATTCAAACCCAGGCACAGTCTGCCTCCAATGCTCATATTCCTAACCACTACTATGTTCAATAGCCAATCACTTTAGTGGCTGAGATCCACAGTCCGTTATTGGCACCAAAAATCTGTATACTAAAGTAAATATCACCACTTATCTAAAATTTATCACACTAAAAATGCATACCACCACCGAATACACATACGTTACCTTGTTCTCTGTTTTCTATTAATTCATGGTGACAATGCTGACCTTTCCAAGTTCTTCTTATGCCCTCTGGAACCTTCTTTCCAGGGTAAAGAATTCCCCTATTCTCTCTTCTATAATCTCATCTGGATCTTTCCTGAATAAACTACCTCCCTTGTGTCTTCTCAAGTGGCAATTAGTGGAGGACCAAGACAACTTCTGAATTCTCCTAGCTCCCCACTGACTCAGCATAACTGGCTACTACTCCAAACGGCTCCTCTTTGGAAGCTCATCCTCTATGTTCTAATTTCTAAGAATTTGTCATCAGTGGATCTCTAGAGGTCTTTCATCCATATTCATAGCCTATTCCTCTAATTCCTAGTATCACACCAAGGTATTACACCCATGTTCCTTTCAACACAGTTCCTTGATCTCAACTCCATGACCTTTTTTGTCAATATCCCTAACTGTTGCTTTATCCAAGTCTTAAATTCTACTATTTTACTACTTGACTGTAACTTCACTTTTTACTTCCTTTATTCCTGTTATTCCTACTTAGGGACACATCAAGACACCCAGCCTCTTGAATCTTTCATCTTTCCCCGATTTATCAGTCCCTCTCTTTGCTTCCTTTCCTACTTAGTCCAAATGCCACAATTTAGCACAGACTTCTCTCTCTTCAGCACTTTTAACTTTCTCGTTTCATCATCCTGCTGAGACACCAAACTTTTCTACTGACAATCCATATTCTTGTTCCAACATATTTGAGGTTAATGGACACACTGATATCCTTCGTTGTGACCCCAAGTATGTTAAGCACTCAGAACCTTAGTTTTCCCATCTATAAAGTAAAACAATAACCTATTCTTTACAGGGTCATTTAAATACCCTACCTTGCACAATTATACGTACTTTATAATAAATATCTCCCCATTCAGAACAGTGTCCAACAGAGGTGGTAGATAATTAATAAATGTAGTTTCTGGGGATGCCTGGGTGTCTCAGTCTGTTAAGCATTCTGCCTTCAGCTCAGGTCATGATCCCAGGATCCTGGGATCGAGTCCTGCGCCATCAGACTCCTAGCCTGGCGGGGACCCTGCTTCTCCCTCTGCCTGCCACTCCCCCTGCTTGTGCTCTCTCTCACACAAATAAATAAAATCCTTTAAAAAGGGGGGGGGGTAGTTTGTTTTCCTTCTTCCTACCGATTTCATTCCCCGGGCTACTTCGGGAGTCTTCCTGTAAATGTCCCTCGCTGTATTCTAAATGTGTATATATGTGCCTCTTTCACCAGGATCAGTTTCTGCAGTAGTCCTATTGACATTCTGGGCCAGATAACTCTTTGTTGTGTGGTGCTGTCCTAGATATACAGCAAGCAGCATCCCTGTCTCTACCCACTGGATGCCAGTAGCACCCTCCAAGTTGTGACAGCCAAGAATGTCTTCAAAGATTGCCAAATGTTCTCTGAAGAGCAAAATCACCTCTGGCTGAAAACCACTGACCACATCAATGGCTACTGTACAGTAAGAAAAATTACATATATTTATACATATATTTATATAAAGAAATACAGTATCTGAAACAATAACTTCATGAAATGTCCAATGCCCTCTAGCATTTTCTATTCTATTAAAAAAAAAAAACAGTGCAAGACTGATGAATCACAGATCTGTACCTCTGAAACAAATAATACAATATATGTTTAAAAAAAAAGAAGATAGCAGGAGGGGAAGAATGAAGGGGGAAAATCGGAGGGGGAGACAAACCATGAGAGATGATGGACTCTGAAAAACAAACTGAGGGTTTTAGAGGGGAGGGGGGTGGGATGATGGGTTAGCCTGGTGATGGGTATTAAAGAGGGCACGTTCTGCATGGAGCACTGGGTGTTATACACAAACTACGAATCATGGAACACTACATCAAAAACGAAATGATGTAATGTATGGTGATTAACAATAAAAAATTAAAAAAAAATGACTAGACTGAGCCTCCATAAGGATAGTAACGTTATTTGTCTCATCTTCACACCCACAGCACCTAGCAAATTGTGTGGGGTTTTTTTTGTAAAGATTGTATTTACTTATTTGACAGAGAGAGACACAACCAGAGAGAGAACACAAGCAGGGGGAGTGGGAGAGGGAGAAGCAGGCTTCCCGCTGAGCAGGGAACCCGATGTGGGGCTCGATCCCAGGACCCTGGGATCATGACCCAAGCCGAAGGCAGATGCCTAACGACTGAGCCAACCAGGCGCCCCTGTGTGGTTCTTAAGAGGTACAAAAACACTTGCTAAATTCTCCTGAATGGTAATTTCAAGTCACTCAATGAAGCATTTTGCAGCTAACTACAACAAAAATAAAGATTATTTCTCTACTTGTGTGGTGTTCAAAACTGAACGCCCTCTGTAGCTTCCAGAGAAAAATTCTTCATCTCTTTCCTGAAATATTGTATAGACTATATTCCCTAATCCAGGTAAGTAAAAATGCAAATCCATTAAAATATAAAATGTTATTACACATGTATACAACACATGCGTACTAGGCTGTGATCTAAAATGTCCAAAACCTGGGACGCCTGGGTGGCTCAGCCATTAAGCGTCTGCCTTCAGCTCAGGTCATGATCCCAGGGTCCTGGGATCGAGCCCCACATCAGGCTCCCTGCTCAGCAGGAAGCCTGCTTCTCCCTCTCCCACTCCCCCTGCTTGTGTTCTCTCTCTCGCTGTCTCTCTCTGCCAAATAAAAAATCTTTTAAAAAATTAAAAAATAAAAATAAAATATAAATGTCCAAAACTGGGGCACCTAGGTAGCTCAGTCAGTTAAGCACCTGCCTTCGGCTCCGGTCATGATCCCAGGATCCTGGGATGGAGCCCCATCTGTCAGGCTCCCTGCTCAGTGGTGAGCCTGCTTCTCCCTTCCTCTTTGCCCCTCCCCCCACTCGTGCGCTCTCGCTTTCAAATCAATCAATCAATCAATCTTAAAAAAGATGTCCAAAACCTGGGGCACCTGGCTGGCTTAGCCAGAAAGAGCATGCGACTCCCAATCATGGGGTCATGAGTTCAAGCCCCACACTGGGTATAGAGATTAAATTAATAAAACTTTAAAATAAAATATCCAAGGGCGCCTGGGTGGCTCAGTTGGTTAAGCGACTGCCTTAGGCTCAGGTTATGATCCTGGAGTCCCAGGATTGAGTCCCGCATCGGGCTCCCTGCTCAGCAGGGAGTCTGCTTCTCCCTCTGACCCAACCCCCTCTCATGCTCTCTTTTTCTCTCAAATAAATAAATCTTTAAATAAATTAATTAATTAAATATCCAAAACCAGATGCCAAGAAGGCATCTTTCTTTAAAGATGTCTAGGATATGATAATCTCACCATTTGCCGATATTCCCGAATCATTTTTAGTTTGTCTTCTCCTCCCTTGTTTTCTTCTTTCTGTTCAATGCTGCTGATTATTCTCCAGGAAGCTCTTCTGGCTCCAATCACATTTTTATATGCAACAGATAGGAGGTTTCTTTCTTCAACTGTCAACTCCACATCCATCCCTGCTACTTTCTTCATTGATTCCACCATTTCTGTAAGGGAAAAGTAAAATCAGACCTTATGAAGTAAGTTTCGTTATACAATATTCCTTCACAATAGGTCTTTTTTTCTGTCAAGCTAGTATAAAAAGGCAAGAATTTTAACAAAAACACAATCATCGAAACTAGTAGGGGTACCTAGGTGACTTGGTTGGGCATCTGCCTTTGGCTCGGGTCATTATCCTGGGATCCTGGGACAGAGCCCCTCACTGGGTCTCTCCTCTCTCTCCCTGCCCCTTCTCTCAAACAGGTAAATGAATTTTTTAAATTTTAAAAAATTGAGTAAAAAAACTAAAAACATGTAAAAGAAAGTAAACTAAAAGCCTAGAACAAGAGAATCTGTAATAAAAGACGTACAGAATCAAAACTTCATATAATTCAAAACTAATTCACAGCATGGTTTGGAAGGATCTCATTAAATAAGGGAACTGGAGGGGGCACCTGGGTGGCTCAGATGGTTGAGCGTCTGGCCTGGGATCGAGCCCCACGTCTGACTCCTGGCTCAGTGGAGAGCCTGCTTCTCCCTCTGCCTCTCCCCCTGCTTGTGCTCTCTCTCTCTCTCTCTCTTTGTATCTCTGTGTCTCCAATGAACAAATAAAAAATCTTTAAAAGGGGCACCCGGGTGACTAAGTGTCTGCCTTTGTCTCAGGTCATGATCCCAGAGTCCTGGGATCGAGCCCCGCATCGGGCTCCCTGCTCAGCGGGAAACCTGCTTCTCCCTCTCCCACTCCCCCTGCTTGTGTTCCCTCTCTTGCTGTGTCTCTCTGTCAAATAAATAAAATCTTAAAAAAATAAAATCTTTAAAAAATAAAAAGGGAACTAGGGAGACACCTGCCCATTTCCTAGTACAAATAATTGAGCTGGCAGTTTAGACAAAAATTAAAAAGTTATAGGCTCTAGGGGCGCCAGGGGTGGCGCAGTCAGTTGAGTGTCCGACTCTTGGTTTCCGTTCAGGTTGTGATCTCAGGGTGGAAGGACCAAGCCCTGCGCTCAGCAGGGAGTCTGCTTGTTTCTCTTTCCCTCTCCTTCTGCCCCTCACCCCGCCCCACCACTCTTTAAATCTTAAAAAAAAAAAAAAAAAAGTTATACGCTCTAAAATACATTTTCTTACAAATAAATGATTTCCCAAGTAAATACAAATAAACTGTATTTCAAAGTCATGGGAGGAAAGAACATTCATATAGCAAACATAACATCTGAGCACCTGGTTAATCACAAACACAAACCAAACTTAACTTTGGATGTTTCCATCCTTCCTCCTTTAGAAGGACACTGTCCACCTCATATGAATTCAATTAACTAGCAAAACTTCTAATGGTTCCTATTTGTTACCACTAGGTGGCGATCAAAGAAAGGGGCCCAGATAAATCTTAGGAGATCCCCAAGTAAAGGAAAAAATAGGTAACACAATGCAAATGAGGAGGCCCCTGGGTGGCTCAGTTAGTTAAGCATCTGACTCTTGATCTCAGCTCAGGTCTTGATTTCAGGGCCATGAGTTCAAGCCCCACACTGGGTAAGGAGCCTACTTAAAAAACAAGGGGCACCTGGGTGACTCAGTTAAGCATATGACTTGATTTCAGCTCAGGTCCTGATCTCAGGGTTGTGAGATTGAGGCCTCTCCCTCTGCCTCTTCCCACTGCATGCATGCTCTCTCTCTACTCTAATAAATAAATAAATCTTTAAAAAAATAAAACAATGCATATGAATGCAGAGGAAGAACCAAAAACAGCTCAATGAAGACTAACCTAATAAATATATTAATGAAAACTATGCCTTTAGAAAAGACTAAATGCCATATTACCACATGCATAGCTCTCCAACTTTACTGATTCAGAATCTTTGGTCCTAAGACCAAAGAATCTGCATTTTAACAAGCACCCTTAGCTTACATTAACACTAAACATAAGGAATATCTTAAGATATGATGCAGATGGTGACTTTATGAAACACTGCTTAATAGCTAAATTACGTGTAATCCCAGGGAAATATGTTTAAAAACATTATCCTTTCAGGAATATCAGGAAATTAATAGAAACATTAAAATGGTAAGGTCTTTGGAAAACAGTTTGGTAGTTCTTATACAGTTAGAACACCTTAAGACTCAGCAATTACACTACTAGGTATTACCCAAGAGAAATGAAAACATATCTTCACAAATACTTTTTACACAAATGTTCATTCACAGCAACTTTATTCAAAATAGCTAAGATGAAAACAACCCCAAAGTCCATGTATACAATGGAATACTATTCAAGAACAAAAAATAATCAATGGATACAAGTAACAACATGGATGCACAAAATCATGCTAATTGAAAAAAGATCAACAAAAACTGTCTCACTTTAAGTTCTAGAAAATGCAAAACTATAAAGATAGCAAATAAAGTGGTTACCAAAGTATGGGGATGAAGTGAGGAGAGTCTGTGTGTAAAGGAAATTTGGGGAGTAACAGAGTTATTCTACTGTGGTGGTTATACAACTGAATATATTTATCGAAACACTGAACTGTACAGCTTAATCCGTGAGTAACAGAGGCGAGCAGAGGGGGGAGACCCACCAAGCTAGTCACAGTCAGAAATCCAAGTATACCTTTTGACTCCCCAAAAACCTTACTAATAGTCTACTGTTGACGAGAAGCCTTACAGATAATTAACACATATTTTTGTATATTATATACTGTATTCTACAATAAAGCAAACTAGAGGAAAGAAAATGTTATAAAGAAAATTGTAAAACATGTTCACAGTATTCACTGGAAAAAAAAATCCAAAAAATCCGTCATGTAAGTGGACTGACACAGTTCAAACCCACGTTGTTAAAATCTTGTCAACTGTACATGTAAAAGAGATCTATTTTATAGTATCCAAATACTTTAATAAGGCAGATTTTTAAAATGTAATTCTGGAACATTAAAAAAAATATTAGGGGGCACCTGGGTGGCTCAATCATTAAGCATTTGCCTTCGGCTCAGGTCATGATCCCAGGGTCCTGGGATTGAGCCCCGCATCAGGCTCCCTGCTCAGCAGGAGGCCTGCTTCTCCCTCTCCCACTCCCCCCGTTTGTGTTCCCTCTCTTGCTGTCCGTCAAATAAATAAAATCTCTCAAAAAAAAAATGTATTAGGAAGTACAGTACTAAGACCATTAATTCATTTGTGGAAGCCTGGCATTCATTTGAAACATCTTTTTTAAATTATAGTCATGAAGGGGCGCCTCGGTGGCTCAGTTGGCTAAGCGACTGCCTTCAGCTCAGGTCATGATCCTGGGGTCCTGGGATCGAGCCCCACATCGGGCTCCTTGCTCAGTGGGGAGCCTGCTTCTCCCTCTCCCTTTGCCTCTGCCTGCTATTCCACCTGCTTGTGCTCTCTGTCAAATAAAATCTTAAAAAAAAAGAAATTATAGTCATGGGAAAAAAAAGTAAATTCAGGGGCAGTGGAGTCAGAGGGTAATTTCAAGCTCACTTGCATACTAGTTGTTTTGTTTGTTTTTTCCAAAAACAAATTAAACATGCCTCAGAAGTGAACCAGTAATTTGCTTTTCTAAATTGGCCCCAACAAAGCCATTTAAAAAGTAACCAGCTACACAAAAAAGACCATTAATCCTTTTAAACTGTAGGACTCTGCAACATGATATATGGAAAAACTATACACAAATATCTAATACCACACCAAAAATTTAACAATATGTCTCTGGGTACTATTCCAAAATAATAATTTACATTTCCTTCACTTTTCTATGCTTTAAAATTTTTTGGGCGCCTGGGTGGCTCAGTTGGTTAAGCGACTGCCTTCGGCTCAGGTCATGATCCTGGAGTCCTGGGATCGAGTCCCATGTCGGGCTCCCTGCTCAGCGGGGAGTCTGCTTCTCTCTCTGACCCTCTTCCCTCTCGTGTTCTCTCTCAAATAAATAAATAAAATCTTTAAAAAAATAAAAATAAAATAAAAATTTTCAACATTTTTTAAAGAGGTTTATTTATTTGGTAGACAGAGCTAGCACAATAGGGGGAGCGGCAGGCAGAGGGAAAGGAAGAAGCAGGCTTCCCGCAGAGCAGGGAGCCTGATGCAGGGCTTGATCCCAGAACCCTGGGATCATGACCTAAGCCGAAGGCAGACACTTAATGACTAAGCCACCCAGGCACCCCAAAATTTCTCAACATTTCAACAGTATTTTTACAGTAAGGGGGGAAGAAAGGGGAAAAATACATTTAAAGCACTCAATGATATTCTATCCCAGATTCAATTAAATATAGCATTCTCTTCATTTAGAAAGCCAAAAACGAGGCAAGACAAGACTATGGTACAACTAGAGAAGCAGCAGTTGTCCAGTTTTAGTAAGTAACAGCTTTATTGATCTATCATTCACATATACAATTCACCCATTTTAAAATGTACAATTTAGTGGCAGTATATTCACAAAGTTGTACAACCATTACCACAACCAATGTTAGAATATTTTCATCACTTGAAGAAGAAACGCTCCATACCCATTAGCAGTCACTCCTTACCTACCCACAACTCCCTCAACCCTAGTAATCACCTACTTTAATCTCTATGGATTTACCATTCTGGACATTCCATATAAATGGAACCATATACAGGAATACCTTTTTTTTATTATGCTTCACAGAATTTTTTTTTTTTTTTACAAACAACGTTTGTGGCAATCCTGTGTGAAGGAATCTATCGGTATCTGATTTCCAAAAGCATTTGTTCATGTTTCTGTGTCACAATTCAGTAATTCTCTCAATATTTCAAACTTTTGCAATATTGTATTTATTATGGTGATCTGTGTGACCAGTTATCTCTGATGTTACTATTCTAATTGTTTTGGGGCACCACAAACCACACCCATAAGATGGCAAACTTAATCAATAAATGTGTTCTGACAGTTCCACTGACCTGCCTGCCATTCAGTGCCATGTCACGTCTCCCCACCCTCCACCATCTCTCCCCCTCTCCCCTCAGGCCTCCCTATTCTCTGAGACACTACAATACTGAAATTAGGTCAATTAATAACCCTAAAATGGCCCCTAAGTCAAGTGAAAGGAAGAGTCACACATCTCTCACTATATATCAAAAGCTACCAATGATTAAGCTTAGTAAGGAAGGCATGCTGAAAGCTGAGACAAGCCAAAAGCTAGGCCTCTTACACCAAACAATCCTCCAAGTTGTGAATACAAAGCAAAAGTTCTTGAAGGAAATGAAAAGTGCTTTACCAGTTAACATAGAAGCAAAACAGCCCTATCTCCCTATCAGGAGAAGTTTTAGTGGTCTAGATAGAAGATCACACAAGCCACAACATTCCCTTAAGCCAAACCTAATCCAGAGCAAGGCCCCAACTTTCTTCTATTTTATGAAGGTTGAGAGAGGTGAGGAAGCTGCAGAAGAAAAGTTGCAGGACAGCAGAGGTTGGTTTGGTTCACGAGGTTTAAGGTAAGAAGTCATCTCCATAACAAAGTCAAGCATGTAGAAGCTACAGCAAGTTATTCAAAAGATCTAGCTAACATCATTAACGAAGGTGGTTACACTAAATAAAAGATTCTCAGTGTAGAGGAAACAGCCTTATCTAAGACTTTCACAGCCAAAGAGAAGTCAAAGCCTGGCTTCACAATTTCAAAGGACAGGCTGACTCTCGTTAGATAGGAGCTAATGCAGCTGGTGAATTTAAGTTGAAGCCAGTGCTCACTGACCATTCTGTAAATCCTAGGCCCTTAAGAATTATGCTAAATCCAGGGCGCCTGGGTGGCTCAGTTGGTTAAGCGACTGCCTTCAGCTCAGGTCATGATCCTGGAGTACCGGCATCGAGTCTCACGTTGGGCTCCCTGATCAGCAGGGAGTCTGCTTCTCCCTCTGACCCTACCTCCTCTTGGGCTCTCTCTTTCAAATAAATAAATACTCAAAAAAAAATTTATGCTAAATCCAGTTGGCTGGCTGGCTCAGTTTGTAGAGTATGCAACTCTTGATCTCAGGGTTTTGAGTTCAAGGCCCACACTGGATGTAGAGATTACTTAAAATTACAATCTTAAGAAGCACCTGGGTGGCTCAGCCGCTGGGCATCTGCCTTCGGCTCAGGTCATGGCCCCAGGGTCCTGGGATCAAGCCCTACCATCGGGCTCCCTGCTCCGCGGGAAGCCTGCTTCTACCTCTCCCACTCCCCTTGCTTGTGGTCCCTCTCTCACTGTGGCTGTCAAAAAGAAATCTTAAAAAAAAAAAATTAAAAACAAGAAAAAAGAAGTAGGCTAAATCTACTCTGCCTGTGCTGTTTAAGGAAACAAAGCCTGGATGACAGCACATCTGTTTACAACATGGTTTACTGAGTATTTTTTAAGATTTATTTATTGGGGGGGAGAAGCGGAGGGAGAGAGGGAATCCCAAGCAGACTCCCTACCAAGTGGGGAGCCCAAAATGGGGCTCAATCCGGTAACTGTGAGATCATGACTGGAGACGAAACCAAGAGTCAGTCGGCTTAAACGACTAAGCCACCCAGGCACCCTGGTTTACTGAGTTTTTTAAGCCCAGTGTTGAGACATACTGCTCAGAAAGAGATTCCTTTCAAAATGTAACTGCTCAATGACAACGCACACGGTCATCCAAGAGCTCTGATGGAGCTGGACAAGATTAATGTTTTCACGTGCCTGCTAACACAACATCCATTCTGCATCCCAAAGATCAAGGAGTAATTTCAACTTTAAATATTATTTAAGAAATACATTTGAGGGGTGCCTGGCTGGCTCAGTCAGTAGAGCATGCAACTCTTGATCTTGGGGTCATGAGTTCAAGCCCCTCCCTTCCTTAGAGCTTACTAAGGGAAGGAGAGAGGGGAGGAAAGAATTTCGAAAGGCTACAGCTGCCGTAGTCATTCCTCTGATGGATCCAGGTAAAATAAACTGAAAAGCTTCTGGAAAGGAATCATCATTCTTGATGCCGTTAAGAACATTCATGACTGATGGGAGGAGGTCACTATATTAGCATTAACAGGAGTTTGGATGAAGTTGATTCCAATCCTCATGGTTGACTTTGAGGGGGTTCTAGACTTCAGTGGAGGAAGTTAACTTCAAATGTGGTAGAAATAGCAAAAGAACTATAATTAGAAGTGGACCTAACCTGGGGCACCTGACTGGCTCAATCAGTACAGCATGAGGCTCTTGATCTCGGGTCATGAGTTTGAGACCCATGTGGGGTGTAGACATTACATAAATAAACTTTTAATAAGTGGACCTAATCAAAACCAAAATGAGATATATCACCTGCCAGAATGGCTAATATCAAAAAGCCAAGAAATAGGGCACCTGGGTGGCTCAGTCATTGAGTGTCTGCCTTTGGTTCAGGTCATGATCCCAGAGTACTGGGATCGAGCCCCGCATCGGGCTCCCTGCTCTGCGGGAAGCCTGCGTCTCTCTCTCCCACTCCCCCTGCTTGTGTTCCCTCTCTTGCTGTGTCGCTCTCTGTCAAATAAATAAAATCTTTAAAAAAAAAAGAAAAAAATAAGTGTTGGTAAGCATGTGGAGAAAAAGGAACCTTAATGCACCTTTGGTGGGAAGGTAAACTGGTGTAGCCACTGTGGAAAAACAGCATGGAGATTCCTCAAAAAATTAAAAACAAAAATACCATATGATCCAATAATTCCACTACTGAGTATTTACTCAAAGAAAATGAAAACACTAAATTGAAAAGATATATGCACCTCTGTTTATCAGAGTATTATTTACAACAGCCAAGACAGAGAAGCAACTTAAGTGTCCATCGGTAGATGGATAAAGAAGATACATGTGTACAGACGCACACACACACACACACACACATATCCCTATAATGGAATATTACTCAGCCATAAAAAAGAATGAGATCTTGTCATTTGCAACAACATGAATGGACATAGTATTGTGCTAAGTGAAATAAGACAGAGAAAGACAACCATATGGTTTCACCTATATATTAAATCTAAAAAAATAAATGAGCGAATAAACAAAGAAGCAGAAACAGACCCATAAATATAGAGAACAAGCTGGTGGTTGTCAGTGGAAAGGGAGGTAGAGGGATGGAAAAATGGTGAAGGGGAATGGGAGGTATGGGCTTCTAGTTATGGAATGAATAAGTCACAGGGGTGAAAGGTACGACATAGGGAATATAGTCAGTGGTGCTCTAATAGTGTGTGGTAGGGCACATGGGTGGCTCAGCTGGTTAAGCGTCTGCCTTCAGCTCAGGTCGTGATCCCAGGGTCCTAGGATCAAGCCCTGCATCAGGCTCCCTGCTCAGCTGGGAGTCTGCTTCTCCCGCTGCCCCCCCCCCAACTGAGCAAGCACTCTCGAGCTCGTGCGCTCTCTCTCAAATAAATCTTTTTTTTTTTAAGGATTTCTTTTATTTATGTATCAGAGACAGAGAGAGAGCGAGCACAAGCAGGGGTAGTGGCAGGCAGAGGGAGAAGCAGGCTCTCTTCAGAGGAAGGAGCCCGATGCAGGACTCAACCCCTGATATCATGACCTGAGCCGAAGGCATATGCCCAACCAACTGAGCCACCCAGGCATCCTAATAAATATCTTAAAGAATAAAAAAAAGTGTTGTATGGTGACAGATGGTAGCTATACTTGTGAGCACAGCATAATGCATAGAGTCGTGTTGTAAACCTGAAACTAAGTTAACACTGTAAGCTGTACCTCAATAAAAAAAATAACAAAATAAAATAAAGTGGACCTGAAGGTTGACTTAATTGCTTCTATCTCATGATAAAACTAACAAATAAGAAGTTAGGTTGCTTCTTATGAATGGAACTAAGAAAATGGTTTCTTGAGATGAATTTACTCAGACTTAGTTAATAAAGCAGTGGCAGGGTTTAAGAAGCTCGACTCCCAATTTTGAAAGAAATTCTACCATGTGTAAAATGCCATCAAACAGCATCCCATACTATTGAGAAACTGCTCCTGAAAAGAAGTCAATCGATGCAGAAAAACTTCATTGTTGGCACACCTGCCCTTACCTTCAGCAACCACCACCCTGATCAGTCAGCAGCCATCAACAGAGAGGCAAGACCTTCCACCAGCAAAAAGATGACTCAATGAAAACTCAGATACAGTTAGCTTTTAGCAATAAAGTATTTTTAATTAAGGTGTATAATTTTTTTTAGACATGACATGCATACTTAACAGACTACAGTATATTGTAAAGGTAACTTTTACAGGCACTGGCAAACCAAAAAATTCATCTGACTCGCTTTATTGCAATGTTCACTTTATTCCGGTAGTCCAGAACCAAACCCTCAATATCACCAAGTATGCCTGTAACATGTTGTCTTTTCTAACTGGCTTCTTTCCCTTAGCATTTCTCTAGGTTCACCCAGAGTGCAGCACCTAACCATATACTTCATATACTACACGGATATACCACATTTTATTTATACATTTATCACTTAATGGACATTTGAGTTGAATTTTCACTTTTTGGCTATTATGAATAATGCTGCTATGAACATAAATTTATGCCAAGTATTTTTTCAGGTCTCTTGCATATATACCTAGGAGTGAAACTGGAGGCATAATAACTTTTTATTATGTTGTGTTAATCACCATACATTACATCCTTAGTTTCTGATGTAGTGTTCCATGATTCACTGTTTGCTTGTAACACCCAGTGCTCCAGGCAGAATGTGCCCTCTTTAATACCCATCACCAGGCTAACCCATCCCCCCAACCCCCTCCCCTGGCATAGTAACTTTTTGAAGAAGGAACTGCCAAACTCTTTTTCTCGAGGCATGCACTATTTTTACATTCCTACCAACAATATAGGAAGATTCTAATTTCTCCATACTCTCACCAATATTTGCTAGTTTCTTTAAAAAGGGGGGGGCACGCCTAGGTGGCTCAGTGGGTTAAGTGTTGGCCTTGGGCTCAGGTCATGACCTCAGGGTCCTGGGATCAAGCCCCACATTGGGTCCCTGCTCAGCAGGGAGCCTGCTTTTCCCTCTCCCGGCTCCCCCTACTTGTGCTCTCTCATGCTCTCTCAAATAAATAAATAAAGTCTTTATTTTTTTTTTTTAAAGATTTTATTTTTTTGACAGAGAGAGAGACACAGCGAGAGAGGGAACACAGCAGGAGGAGTGGGAAAGGGAGGCCAGGCTTCCCGCAAGTAAAGTAAAAGACTCATGACCCCAAGATCATGACCTGAGTTGACATCAAGAGTGTCTGATGCTTAACCAACTGAGCCATCCAGGCACTCCAGGAGCTTTTTACTTTAACTTTTAAAAGGCTTTTAAACTTTTAAAACCCTAACTACTCCTCTTAGCCCCTCATCTTCAGGAATTTCTCCATTCCTGAGGGTAGTAGATTAAGGGAGAGTAGTAGCATGAGTCAGAAAAGGAAAGCACTTCCTACTAGCCCCTAGCAGTTCTATACCAATGCTTTGTACCGATTTGCACAAATTATGTCCATAATGACTCTCTCATGAGAACCCTGTTGTCATCCTTACCCTTTTAACATCAGCAACAGAAACATGATCCTAACTATAATGTATCCCAAAACTTTATGAGAAAGCTCAGATTTACCCAAAACTGGGCATACCCTCAAAACCGCCATCAGCAGAGAATTAACACAATTATATTCACATAAAATTCTCAACATAACTAGTATTTCATAAAATCTTTTCTTAAAGATTTTATTTGACAGAGAGAGAGCAAGCACGCACACAAGCAGGGGAAGCAGCAGGTAGAGGGGGAAGCAGGCTCCCTGCTGAATAAGGAGCCCAATGCGGGGCTCGATCCCAGGACCCTGGGATCATGACCCTCAGAGGTCATGAGGAAAGGCAGACGCTTAACTGACTGAACCATCCAGTCACCCCTCATAAAATCTTCTTTGCAAAAACTATTTTATCAATGTGATCTAAGCATTTCTGGGATGGAGGATGGCTGTCAAATCTGTCTGCAACAGGTATGATCATAATTAATGAACTAGAGAATGGAGAGTCAATGACTACAACATGTGGATGCACAGGCAGTTTGGTACATAATGTCTGGGTAATAAAATTCTGGGGACTTACAATTAGTTTGGGAACAATGGGTACCTGAATGAAAATCACCAGTTACAAAAACTCTGCAATTTGTAATATCCACAACTGAAAAGGCATCTTAATCAAACATACTAATAAAAGCCTGTTTGGTTCCAGGTCATTTCCCCTTTACTGTTTAACAGCCTAGTTAGACATCCATTACATTAAACCAGCTTGCCTCTATTCATTACTGGACCATCCTGCCAGAAGGAGAGTCCCATTATTTTTCATCCTGACCTTAATTTAGCTTTGATTCTTGGTTTTGCTCTTTGAAGGATTTGTGTAAATATATTCATTCAATAAACTCATTCACAAATAAAACACATCATGCCAGGCACTGTTCCAAATACTTTGCATGAATTAATGCATTTAATCTTCTCAATAAACCTTTGAAGTAGGTAGCAGTATTATCCCCATTTTATGAGGAAACTGAAGAATATGGAGGTTAAACTTGTTCAAAATCACAAATTCAGTAGATTACAAACCCAGACAATCTGACTCCAGAGCTGTACTGTGATTTAATCACATTACATCAAATTTGAATATTTATTTGAATTCATCTGAATGGGGATCTTGCTTTTTTTTTTCATTAAAAGTATGACTGACAGGATCCTTTGCTTTTATTTAAGATTTATTTTTTAGAGAGAGGGAGCACACATGCAAGCAGAGGGAGGGGGCAGAGGAAGAGCATCTCAAGCAGACTCCTCACTGAGCGAGGTGCCCGCCATGGGGCTCCATCTCAGGACCCTGAGATCTGACCTGAGCCAAAACCAAGAGTCAGGATGCTCAGCCAACTGAGCCACCCATTCAGGCGCCCCAGGATCCTCTGATTTTCTAAGAACAGATGCAATAAATGCTTGCAATGACAAGAGACACAAGCGTAATACATTAAAACGTGGTCTGTTCCCATTTAAAACACAACTTTTCCCACCAAGTTAACCCTCCAGAATAATTATCTCCAAAAAGCTTAATGCCAATGCCTAGTAGGAAGATACTCCCATGCCAATAGTATTTCTACATCAACATCCCAGTAAACATCATTCTCCCAAGACTTTCCCTGATAGCTGATAAAGCAAGTTTCTGCTGAGATTCAAGAGACTTAGAATCTAAGTACAAATCCGCAAGGGGGTGTGTTTCCACCTATTAGACTACAAGTTACCACAAAGCCTAATTCTACAGTTCCTAATGAGACCCAGGGTCAGGATGGAAGCAAACTGTTGAGAATCAGTCATGGGAAAATGAGCAGGCACTGTACTAGCTGACAGAATTAATGTACTTTGTACTCAAGAAGCATCCAGGGCCGTAACCATAATCACTCCCAACATAGATAAAATACTGCCAGCTGTTACAAAACATAATCCTGACTTCAAAGACAAAAAAAATTTAAAGCTGAATAACTTGCCTCAAGCCACATAGCTAGCAAGTGGTAAAACCAGAATTCGAACCCAGACAATCTAATTTAAATGCCTGAACTCTTAACCACTACATTCAACTAACTTTCCAAGTGCTCAAAGAAACAAATTCTTAAGTCCTAGAACACTGAAAGTAATCACCCCAAAAGAAGAAAAGGGCCACAGCATCAGGCACTGCCTTAAAAAGGTTCTGTCACTCAAAGTTCTGGAGAGATCTTTGGTTTGCTTTATGTAAAGGTCGATCAGTTGGCCAATGACCCTTCCTCTGCCTGGGAAACTATTCATCCCTCTGAATCAAATTCAAACATCTTTTCTGTAAAGCCTTCCTGTACTTTTCAATCCATGTTCACATTTCCCTGTATTGAGGATAGGTATTTTTCTCTCCATCAAATATTACCTTCCTAAAAAAAATTAATTACCTTCTTAAAAGGGCATATACTGTGTTTTCATCTGTATATTCCCAGAAGAGCACCGTATCTAATGCCACAAAAAGCACACAAACATTTGATGAAAGAATAAAAATGGTAAGACAAAGTATGTTAAATAAAAAGAATGACAAATATATTCTGGTGGGCGTGAATAGGTCAGAGGTAAATGAATCTTAAGGATTCCCTCTCTATGTAGGACCAGAGAGTCTGAAGTCCTTTCTCAGCAGTTTCAACAGACTTTTTTTCCCGCACCTAGTATTATTTAGCGGAAAATTTAGTTATGGGGCGCCTGGGTGGCTCAGTCGTTAAGCATCTGCCTTCAGCTCAGGTCATGATCCCAGGGTCCTTGGATCGAGCCCCACATCAGGCTCCCTGCTCGGCGGGAAACCCACTTCTCCCTCTCCCACTCCCACTCCCCCTGCTTGTGTTCCCTCTCTCGCTGTGTCTCTGTCAAATAAATAAAAAATCTTAAAAAAAAAAAAAAAAGAAAATTTAGTTTTATTTGTCCCCGAGGAAGTCCTCTGAGACCCGAAGGTCTGAGGTCTGTTCTTTAAATACATAAAGGGGAATTTAACATAGTGTCCTACATTACCACACTTTGGTCAAGAGCCTATACATTCAAATAATATTCCCAATTAACAGGGTGCCTGGGTGGCTCAGTTAGCCGTCTGACTTGATTTTGGATCAGGTCATGGTCTCAGCATTGTGGGATGGAGCCCTGGGCATTGAGGCTGAGATTCTCTTTCTCCTCCCTCTCCGCCCCCCAACTCTGTAAAAACAACAATAATTAACAAGACTTAAGTATCTACAGGGATCTGACCTTGAATCCTACCTATACACCAAATGACTAAAGGTTTTACCACCATTTTATAATTTACAAGACTCAAAGCATTTGGGGATATTCTGAGAACCTGGTCTAGAAGCCTTACCAATTCCTCTGCTATAGATTATCAAGAAAAGGCAGGCAGAAGTAGGGCTGCACTTTGTCTTTTATACAGAAAAGTGACTGGTTGGTGTAAAAAACGGAGGTGAGTGGGAAATAAGCCCATCAAAGCAATCTATAGCAGAGGATTAAAAAAATGTCACTTTTCCCAATCACGAACCCCTAGGGTTAGACCAAGAGAGTGAAGGAAAAATCCTAGCTCTTTCCTTTATCTATTTAAAAGACTAAGAATGCAAACTGGTGCGGCCACTTGGAAAACAGTGTGGAGATTCCTCAAAAAGAGTTAAAAATAGGGGTGCCTGGGTGTCTCCAGTCGGTTAAGCAGCTACCTTCAGCTCAGGTCATGATCTCAGGGTCCTGAGACAGAGCCCCACTTGGGCTCCCTGCTCGGTGGGTAGTCTGCTTCTCCCTCTCCCTCTGCTGTTCCCCCTGCTTGTACTCTCACTCATGATCTCTCTCAAAAAAAAAAAAAGTTCTAAAAATAGTTTTAAAAAAGAACTATCCTGCAATCCAGCAATCACACTACTAGGTATTTAACCAAAGAACACAAAAATAGCAATTCAAAGGGATACCTGCACCCTGAGGTTTATAGCAGCATTATTTACAACAGCCAAACCATGGAAACAGCCCGTGTCCATCAACTAATGAATAATAAGATGTGGTATATATACACAATATTACTCAGCCATAAAAAAGAATGAAATCTTGCTATTTCCAACATAGATGGAGCTAGAGAATTTTATGCCAAGCAAAATAAATCAGAGATAGACAAACACTGTATGATTTCACCTATATGTGGAATTTAAGAAACAAAACAAGTGTGTAAAGGGAAAAAAAGAGGCAGCCAAACCAAAAAACAGACATTTTTTTCCTGTAGAAAACTGATGGTTATCCGAAGGGAGGTGGGTGGGGGATGGGTGAAACAGGTGATGGGGATTAAAGAGTGCACTTGTGGTGAGCACCAGCTGATGTGCACGGAATTATTCAATCACTATTTTGTACACCTGAAACTAGTATTACACTGTCTTAACTAACTGGAATTTAAATAAAAACTTAAAAAAAAATAAAAGACTAAGGATGGCTACCACCCAAACAAACAGAATACAAGCATTGGTGGGGAAGTGGAGAAATTAGACTCTGCTGTTGGTGGGCATGTAAAATGGTACAGTTGCTGTGTAAAAGAGTATGGTCTTTCCTCAAAAACTTTGTAATATGCAATTACCATTTGACCCAACAATTCCAATTCTCAGAATATAATGAAAAAAACTGAAGCAGGGTCATGAAAACTATTTGTACACCCATGTTCACAGTGGCATTATTCACAATAGCTAAAACATGGAAACAATCCAAGTGTCTATCACTGGATAAATGGATAATCAAAATGTAATAAATGCATAAATTATTATTCAGCCTTAAAAAAAGAAAATTCTGCAAAATGCTACAACATGGATGAACCCTGACATTGTGCCAGGTGAAAGAAGCCAACAGCAAAAAGACAAATACTGTATGACTCCACTTACATGTAGTACTTAGTCAAAATCATAAAGACAGATATTGTGACAGAGGCTGGGAGGAGGGATAATGGAGAGTTATTATTTAATGGGTATACAGTTTCGGTTTGACAAGATGAAAAGGGATATGAGGATGGATGGTGGTAATGACTGCACAGAAATGTGATATAATGACTGCACAGAAATGTACATCACATACCACTGAATTGTACATTTAAAATGGCTTAGATAGGGGAATCTGGGTGGCTCAGGTCATGATCCCAGGGTCCTGGGATCGAGCCCCACCATCGGGCTCCCTGCTCTGCGGGAAGTCTGCTTCTCCCTCCCCCACTCCCCCTGCTTGTGTTCCCCCTCTCTCTGTCTCTCTGTCAAATAAATAAAATCTTTTAGGGGCGCCTGGGTGGCTCAGTTGTTAAGCGTCTGCCTTCGGCTCAGGTCATAATCCCGGGGTCCTGGGATCGAGCCCCGCATCGGGCTCCCTGCTCCACGGGAAGCCTCCTTCTCCCTCTCCCACTCCCCCTGCTTGTGTTCCCTCTCTCACTGTGTCTCTCTCTGTCAAATAAATAAAATCTTTAAATAAATAAAATCTTACCAAAAAATGGTTAAGACAGAGATGCCTGAAGTCTGTTTGGGATTCTCTCTCTCCCTCTCCATCTGGCCCTCCTCCCCCAGCAAATGCGTGTTCACTTTCTCTCAAATAAATAAAATCTTAGAGGGGCTTTGTTGCTCAGTCGGTTAAGCCAACTGACTCCTAGTTTCAGCTCAGGGCATTATTTTGGGGTCCTGGGATTGAGGCCCTCATGAGGCTATACACTCTGTGGGGAGTCTGCTTGGGATTCTCTCTCTCCCTCTGCCCTTCTCCCCTGCTCGCTCACTCTCTAAAATATCTTAAAGGCAAATAAATAAGGCCTTTAAAAAAAGTAAAAATGGTTAAATTTTGTTGTGTATTTTAACACAATTAAAAAATAAACTAAGATGAATTAACTAAGTAACTATGTTCCAAACTCTAGTCCCCTTCTCAGTGAAAGGTAACTTGGATGACAACATGATGATGACAGTGAAATCTTCAGTTGACTGGAGACTGTTGAAAAGAAACTCCTCCAAAGACTGTCTTGCATGAAGGCAAGTTTCCCAAATTCACTATGTCAAATGGAAAGAATGCAAAGCAATCTTAGGGATGACGCACAACTATCATGGAGGGAGGGGGTCAAGAAAAAGCAAGACACCTCTGTAAATTGTAAAACTGTACAATTCACCTTGGTATAATTATAAAAATCATCTGAATAAAAATCTCTCTAGACCAATTATTAGTTCTCAGGCCTGGCTGTTTGAAATTATTTGAGATCTACCAGAATATATTTTATATGCATATATCAATAAAGAAGTCTTTACCCCGAGATAAAATTTCTATGAAGAATACTTCTACCAAAAAAAGGAGAATCTACTTTACAATCATAAGTGGCAGTCTAAGACCTATACATCCCAATAAAATGCCACCATCTTGAGATTTCCTTTATCACATGAGGACTATTAATTACCACACAGATACTTCACAAATAACTAAAAATCTAAAAACAAGGACAAATACAATAGAGACTTACCATCACAGAAAGCCATTTGCACTAGAACAGAACAGCAAGAAGGAAGAGAAAAAACATCTTCCAGCATTTTCCCAGCTGCTGCAAAAAGGTATTTTATCCTTTGATGACAAAAAAGAGGTGAACTTAGAAGGAGTGTCAATAGCTTAAATTTAGCAATGTTCCCATCTTATGATTATCAGAGATACTGTTAACAATGAGAGCAGAGATCCCTGCATTAAGATGAATGTCTCTTGGGGGGCACCTGGGTGGCTCAGTTGTTAAGCGTCTAGCCGAAGGCAGACGGGATCCCAGGGTCATGATCCCAGGGTCCTGGGGTCGAGCCCCGCGTCGGGGTCCCTGCTCAGCAGGAAGCCTGCTTCTCCCTCTCTCCCTCCCCGCTTGTGTTCCCTCTCTCGCTGTGTCTGTCAAATAAATAAATAAAATCTTAAAAAAAAAAGATGTCTTTTGCACCATATGCAGAAAATATATTCGTGTCTTCTGGGCTAAAAAGGGAGTAAGTACAGCAGCAAAGGAAAACCTGATGTCTGCATGGGGGGGTGGAGGGGTGGGGGAGTCCCAAATGAATAAAAAACAAAACCAGACCTGTGCCAGCAAATAAACTGGGAGAAGTGCTAGATTAAGGGCCAAATGGAGAACGAAAAGACCTAAGATAAAAGAGCTCTGGCTGGCCAGAGAACTTTAATGTGATGAATGTCTCCTTTTAAATCTCAGTACAGGGTGCCTGGGTGGCTCAGTTGGCTGGGCGACTGCCTTCAGCTCAGGTCATGATCCCGGAGTCCTGGGATCAAGTCCCACACTGGGCTCCCTGCTCGGCAGGGAGTCTGCTTCTCCCTCTCACCCTACCCCCTCTTGTGCTCTCTCTCTGTTTCAAATAAAATAAAATCTTTAAAAAATAAAATAAAAAATAAATCTCAGTACGTAGTTCTAAGAGATGCAGTTTAGAAATTAAGGAATAAAAAGAAGGAACTCCACCAGAGAATTAGTCTACACAGAGAGGTTAAGTGTCATGCCCCTTTACGATTCATTCATGTTCTGAAGTGGCCATGGAAGTGTCCTTCATATAGCACGCACATATTCAACATAACAGTCAAAGGACAATTTTCATCTTCAGAGAAGCTGGCACATTAATTTTATTTTTTTAAAAGGACGCATACATCTTTTCCTTTTTAAGATTTTATTTATTTGACAGAGAGAGACAGCGAGAGAGGGAACACAAGTAGGGGGAGTGAGAGAGGGAGAAGTAGGCTTCCCACTGAGCAGGGAGCCCAATGCGGGGCTCGATCCCAGGACCCTGGGATCATGACCTGAGCCAAAGGCACACGCTTAAGGACTGAGACACCCAGGCGGCCCAAAGCTAGCACATAATTTTAAACAATCCCCTAAGATTCTGGAAAGCAAAGTAGCCTGGATATAATCTACTAAGCATCTCAAAGTTGAAAACACAAAACAGGCTGCAAACATGTTTTAAACCTTTTCTAAAGAATTGATAAACCCCAGGGGGAGGGGGAGGATATAACCCTATATTGTGACTGATAATTCCGTATTCTGAAAAGATAGGATAGGAATGCCTGGGAATCAAATTACTCCCCAAATTTCAGAGACTTCACACAACAAAGGTTTCTTAAATGAGGACCTATCCCTTTTGGTAGTTGAGAATTCCTGGTCAAAGCAGAAGAGGGAAAAGCAAAATAATCAGGAAAGGGGTTTTCACTTCCTCTACAATTACGTAAGTTCTGCTCAAGTTTCACTAATGAGAACAGCTCACATGGCCCTTCCACCTAAGTACAGAAGTTGGGAAAAGAGAGGAGGAAGCACTACAGTGTGTCAAAAGAAGAAAAGCCAATGAAACCACACTAAAATAAAAAAGGCCGTAAAAAAAAAAAAAAAAAGGCCGTCAAGTCAGGGCACCTGGGCGGCACAGCCGGTTGAGCAGCAGACTCTTGGTTTCAGCTCAGGGTTGTGAGATCGAGCCCTAAGTTGGGGGCTCTGTGCTCGGCGTGTAGTCCACTTGAGATTCTCTTTCCCTCTCCCTCTGCCCCTCCCACTCATGCTCATTTGCACTCTCTCAAATAAAGAAATCTTAAAAAAAAAAAAAAGGGTGCCTGGGTGGCTCAGTTGGTTAAGCAACTGCCTTCAGCTCAGGTTATGATCCTGGAGTCCCTGGATGGAGTCCCGCATCGGGCTCCCTGCTGAGCAGGGAGTCTGCTTTGCCCTCTGACCCTCCCCCCTCTCATGTGCTCTCTCTCTCAAATAAAATCTTAAAAAAAAAAAAAGGCTGTCAAGTCAGACACTGTTTAAGAGAGATACACATAAAAATTATGAACAATTAATTAATAAGACCACACCTTTTGTCTACGCTTAACAGCAATTAAAGCAACAACTTAAAATGTCCAAAGTTATGGGGTGGCTGGGTGGCTTAGTCAATTAAGTATCTGATTTTGGTTCAGGTCATGATCTCGGGGTTCTGAGTTCGAGCCCATATCCTGCTCTCTGCTCAGTGGGAATCTGTTTGTCCCTCTGCCCCTCCCCTTGCCTGCGCTCTCTAAAATAAATGACATCTTTAAAAAAAAAAATGTCTGGGGCGCCTGGGTGGCTCAGTTGGTTAAGCGACTGCCTTCGGCTGAGGTCATGATCCTGGAGTCCCGGGATCGAGTCCCACATCAGGCTTCCTGCTCGGCGGGGAGTCTGCTTCTCCCTCTGACCCCCTTCCCTCTCGTGCTTTCTATCTCTCATTCTCTCTCTGAAATAAATAAATAAAATTAAAAAAAAAATGTCTGAAGTTAAATTGTTTTTATTATTTATAAAAAGGTATGCAAGTTTATTGGGGGGAAATTTTCCAACGTACTGTAAGAGGGACTTACCATATGAATCTTTACTTAAAAAGGAAATAGTAACAGGAATGAGAAGCGGTTTTCACTTGGATATTTCTGGTCTCATGAAACCAGTGAGGGCATTTTTTTTCTTTAACGTAGGCTCCACCAACGGTTCGAACTCACAAGTCTAAGATCAAGACCTGAGCTGAGATCCAAGAGTCAGATGCTTAACTGACTGAGCCACCTAAGCACCCCAGGTTAAGCACCTGACTCTTGGTTTTGGCTCAGGTTGTGATTTCAGGGTTGTGAGACTGAGCCCCAAGTCAGGCTCCGTGCTCAGCGGGGAGGCTGCCTGGGATTCTCTCTCCCCCTCTTCCTCTGCCCGTCCCTCTCCCTGCTCACACTCTCAATCTCTCTCAAATAAATCTTTAGTAAATAAATAATTTGGGGCACCTGGGTGGCTCAGTCGTCAAGCGTCTGCCTTCGGCTCAGGTCATGATCCCAGGGTCCTGGGATCGAGCCCCCCATCAGGTTCCCTGCTCAGTGGGAAGCCTGCTTCTCCCTCTCCCACTCCCCTGCTTGTGTTCCCTCTCTCGCTGTCTATCAAATAAATAAAATCTTTAAAAATAAATAAATAAATAAATAAATAAATCGTCTGCTTAGGCGTACTCAAAGGTTGTGGTACCATCACTTTAAAGGCTATTTGCATTGGTATGAGTGTGCTTCCAAATCACTTAAGAGCTCTATGGGATGCTAAAATACTGAGATTTTACATTATTCAAAACTATAATTTAATCTATAAAAAAACCACTTTTTAAAGAAAAGATTTGAGAGAGAGAGCAAGCATGGGGTGGAGGGTACAGAGGGAGAGGGGAAGAGAGAATTCTCAAGCAGACTCCCCACTGAGCATAAAGTCCAACGCAGGGCTTGATCCCAGGACCCCAGGTGAAATCAAGAGTTGGTCGCCCAACAGACAGGGCCACCCAGGCACCCCTAAAAAAAAAAAAGCCCTTAACTACTTTAATTCCAATAGCAAATAATGTAGAAAGGATATAAGGTTACAATAAAAACCTGAGGCGAGCTTTAGGAGTCTTGTATCACTTATATTTTCCTAGGAAGATAAAACGCTATTGTAATATGGTAAAGATCACCACATATGTTTAGTTAAAACCCGCAAAATATTAGGATACATATATGTATGTATTTTAAGTAGGCTCTACCCCCAACCTGAGATCAAGAGTCACACGCTCTACCAACTGAGCAAGCCAGGTGCCCCAGGATATGTATCCTAAGAGTCAGTTAAGAATTATAAAGGTGTTCATGGCTGGCTTAGTCAGTGGAGCAAAGGACGCCTGATCTTAGGGTCACAAGTTCAAGCTCCACACTGGATGTAAAAATTACCTTAAAAAAAAAAAAAGAAGAGTTATAAAGGAAGGAATAATTTGGGTTTTTTTTTAAGATTTTATTTATTTATTTGAGACAGAGAGAATGAGAGAGAAAGCACATGAGATGGAGGGAGGGTCAGAGGAAGAAGCAGACTCCCTGCCGAGCAGGGAGCCCGATGCGGGACTCGATCCAGGGACTCCAGGATCATGACCTGAGCCGAAGGCAGTCGCTTAACCAACTGAGCCACCCAGGTGCCCAAGGAAGGAATAATTTGAAGTAAACAATTTGGCTTTGAAGCAAACAATTTGGCAAGATTTGTACACTGCTCCTGGGATTTTTCTTTAAGCAAATCTTTTTTAAAAGAGATAGAATTTATTTGTCAGAGCGAGCGAGCAACCACAAGCAGGGGAAGCTGCATGCAGAAGGAGAAGGAGAAGCAGGCTCCCCGCTGAGCAGGGAGCCCCACGTGGAGCTCGATCCCAAGCCCCTGGGATCGTGACCTAAGCCTAAGGCAAACGACCAACCAATTGAGCCACCCAGGTTCCCCACTAAGCAAATGTTTAAATGGCTTAAAGTGGACAGGATTACAAATTGATTTAGAAGTACACTTTGTGGGGGGTGCCAGGGTGGCCCAGTTGGTTAGGCATCTGACCGTTTCGGCTCAGGTTCATGGGATCAAGCCCCACGTCGGGCTCTGTGCTCAGCTCATAGTCTGCTTGGGTTTCTCTCTTCCTCTCCCCCTCCACAGGCACACGTGCTCCCTCTAAAATAAAATCTCTAAAAAGAAAGAAAGAAGTACACTTGTGTTGAGTACTATGAAACAGGATTTTTGAAACAGAAAACAGGAGGATGGGGAAGCCTCTTTAAAGAGGTCGTCCTATTCTAGTAACACTTCACTGTTTTGTTTTGTTTTGTTTTGTTTTGTTTTTTTTAAAGATTTTATTTGTTCTTGTCAAATGTACTTATCACTTATACTCTTATTAGGTGGACCAAAAGACATACACACTGTGAGAAACATAGCAATGCTAGGAAAACACCACCTTTATAGCCAGGAAGATTCAGATGAGACTTTCATTCTGGCTTAGGTATTTACATACATGTTATTTGACCTATGTTACATAACCTCTATGAGACTGTTTCCTGTTTCCTCATCTACAACTTGAGAGATACCCATCTCTCACGGGGTTCTGAGAATTAAGAGTGCACAGGCAAATGCTCTGGCATATAACAGAACTCAACAATATGTTAAAATGCTTTCCTTTGCTTGCCTGTCTTCCAAGATTTACAAAAAGGGGGAAAGAGGAATCCAGGAGGATGTAAGCCCTTTAGAGAAATGTTAACAATGTGCTTCACATAGTAATGAGCTAAATAAAGAACACAAAGTTTAGAATCTAAGCCTAATAAATACAACCTATTGCATAATCTGACTCCCTTTCTTCTTTCTAGCCTAGATACTTCATTCTTAAGCCTCATGTGCTTAATCCAATACTGTACTTTTGATGATGTATCTGAAAGAACTTCCTTCTCCCACCACCCAAATCTAATGAATTCATTCTATTCGGTTCTATTACTCAAGTTTCCCTGATAACCACAGCCCATAACGCCTTCAGTTCTCCTTTTCTGAAATTCCTGTATCACAGAAGTTAGCAATAATCAGTTTTTATTTCTAAGATTTTATTTATTTGAGAGCTAGAACACAAGACAGAGGGAGAAGCAGACTCCCCACCAAGCAGGCAGCCCCATGCGGGGCTTGACCCCAGGACCCTACAATCATGACCTAAGCCAAAGGCAGATGCTTAACCAACTGAGCCACCCAGGTGCCCCTCATTCTTTTTTTAGACACAATTTTTAGACACAAAACTAGACTGTAAGCTCTTCTATATTAGGTATAATGATAAATTCTTTTATCATTCATAAGGGGAAACTCATTCCCAAAACTCACTAGATAAATATCTATTCAGGGCACCTGGGTGGCTCAGTTGGTTAAGCGACTGCCTTCGACTCAGGTCATGATCGTGGAGTCCCAGGATCGAGTCCCACATCGGGCTCCCTGCTCAGCAGGGAGTCTGCTTCTCCCTCTGACCCTCTTCCCTCTCGTGCTCTCTATCTCTCATTCTCTAATAAAATAAAATTGTAAAAAAAAAAAAAAAGATTTTAAAAAACACTAAAATTTAAAAAATAAATAAAATAAATATCTATTCATTAAAAAGCCCCAAGAATGGGGGTATTTTGTTGGCTCAGTCGGTTGAGCACCCGACTTTTTAATTCGGCTCAGGTCATGATCTCAGGGTCATGGGATCAGAGTCCCACATCCGGCTCTGCACTCAGCAAGGAGTCTGTTCCTCTCCCTCTGCTCCTCCCCTAGGTTGTGCGCACATGCGCCAACTCTCTCTCCCTAAAATAAATAAAATCTTTAAAAAAAAAATACAGAAGCCAATACAGGGGGAAATGACAGAAATCAACAAGCTACAGTGAATGAAGGGAAGAAACATTAGGAGACCATAAGGCATGCAGTGCAACCCCGAAATAAGATAAATAATATTTAAGACAGGTTAAATTTGATAAGCATTTATAGCTAAATTTAAACCTTAATTTATATGGAGTGCCTGACTGGCTCAGTCAGTAGAGCACCCAACTCTCAATCTCAAGGTTGTGAGTTCAAACCCCACACTGGGCATGGAGCCTACTTTAAAAATAAATAATTTTTTAAAAATAAAATAAAGCTAAAGTTATGTTAAGTATTTCATCATTTGCAAGGCAGTAACTAACCCTGTAATACCGCACTTGGGCAACTATATCCATAACCATTAACCATCGTCTGTTAAAAGTTTAAAAGACAAAACTTAAACAAAAAGCTATGCAGCGTCCAATAGTCTACACACAGCTTCAAATATTCTAAAACTCAATCCCTGGCAATTCTTAACTGCTGAAAAAACAGCTGAGACAGCCTGCAGAAATGAGTATTACAAGGTCATCTAGTCAAACCCTGCTGTATACCCAGAGACATGAATTAAATTTAGATACAGACCAAACGCTTAAATTTTTAATAAGCACACTCAGTGAGGCATATGAGAAACAATGGTTGACTCCAGTGGTTCTCAACTCTGGCTGCACACTAAAATTCCTTAAGAAGTTTTTCTTTTTTAGAGATTAGACTGACCTCTATCAACACACCATTTGTTAAGTTTTCATGTTAGTCTGGCTAAAACCATCCAATTTGTTTTTAAAGTTTTTTTTTTTTAAGAGGGTGGAGGGGCAGAGAGAAATATTAAGCAGACTCCATGCCGAGAGTGGATCTCATAACCCTGAGATCATGGCTTGAGCCAAAATCAAGAGTCGGATGCTTAAGCAAATGAGCTACCCAGTTGCCCCAAAGTATTTTTTTTTTAAGATTTTATTTATTTATTTGACAGAGAGAGACAGCAAGAGAGGAAACACAAGCAGGGGGAGTGGGAGAGGGAGAGGGAGAAGCAGGCTTCCCGCGGAGCAGGGAGCCCGATGCGGGGCTCGATCCCAGGACCCTGAGATCATGACCTGAGTCGAAGGCAGTCGCTCAACCAACTGAGCCACCCAGGCGCCCCTGCCCCAAAGTATTTTTTAATATTCACAATGTTTGGCTGAGAGAAAAAGGCATGCTGCTAAATAGTATGCATGTTTCCACAAAAAAATATAATGCAGATTGTACATCAGCTATTTTAGGAAACATTTTCACAGTAACATCAATGAAATCCAGATTCTTCTTAGTGATGTGTCAATGGTGCGATTGGCAGCATTTTTCTTTATTGGTGTAATTTAAAATAATGCATGCTAAATCAATAGTATGGTGGTGTCTATAAAATGATGTTTCTGGGGCGCCTGGGTGGCTCAGTTGGTTGAGCGACTGCCTTCGGCTCAGGTCATGATCCTGGAGTCCCGGGATCGAGTCCCACATCGGGCTCCCTGCTCAGCGGGGAGTCTGCTTCTCCCTCTGACCCTCTTCCCTCTCGTGCTTTCTATCTGTCATTCTCTCTCTCTCAAATAAATAAAATCTTTAAAAAAAAAATGATGTTTCTGCATTTATACATGCATTGGCACTTGAGCAAAATAAAGTTCTCAAAGTATATTCAAACCATTAACAATAACAATAGTAACTACTGACAGGGCAGAGTAGCTACCAGTATTTATTTCATGGGACTATACAATTTAACTTTCTTACATTTTATTTTAGATTTTGTAATTCAAAAATTAAAAGTATGCATTTCACATTTTAAGTAACATTTAAAATACTTAAATATATGAAGCTTTGTGGTGAAAAAATTATGCACTGCACGTTCATAAATTGGTGGTATTAAAAAATCCTTTCAGAGAACAATGAGAGCAAAGAAGCCAAAGCTTTACATTTATTTACTTTCTTTTTTTTAAAGATTTTATTTATTTATTTGAGAGAGAGAGAGAGAGAATGGTAGAGAGAGAGCACGAGAGGGAAGAGGGTCAGAGGGAGAGGCAGACTCCCTGCTGAGCAGAGAGCCCAATGTGGGACTCGATCCCTGGACTCCAGGATCATGACCTGAGCCGAAGGCAGTCGCTTAACCAACTGAGCCACCCACGCACCCTACATTTATTTATTTTCACCAGTAAATTCCACTCCTCAGAATCTCTCCTAAGCAAATAGTCCAAATTACAGAAAATTCTATTTTGGATAGAAGTATTTCACTGCAGTTGTTACCAGCAATGTACTACCCAAAAACTTATAGTAATTTGTTAGTGGATAGGTCTATAGCGAATAAAAAATATTTACAATTAGGGACACCTGGGTGGTTCAGTCAGTTAAGCATCCGGCTCTTGATGGCTCTTTCAGCTAAGGTCACCCTGAGACTGAGCCCCTCATTGGGCTCAGGGCACAGCACTCAGCTAGCGGTCTGCTTGAGATTCTCTCTGCCTCTCCCTCCGCCCCTCCCTTCTCACATGCACACTCGGCTCACTTGCTCTCTCTAAAACAATAAATTCTTTTTAAAAAATATTTATAAATAGTTCATGATAGAAGAAAAATGTCCATGAGACAAAATTAACTGAAACCAGGGGCACCTGGGTAGCTCAGTTAAGTGGCTGCCTTTGGCTCAGGTCATGATCCCAGGGTCCTGGGATTGAGACCCAAGTCAGGCTCCCTGCTCAACGGGAAGCCTGCTTCTCCCCTGCCTGCTGCTCCCCCTGCTTGTGCTTGAGTGTTCTCTCCGTGTCAAATAAATAAACAAAAATAAATAAAAAATAAAATACTTATTGCTAATATTTAAACAGTAACTCCATATTTAAAAAAAAAATAAGTAAAACCAGTGGCACCTGGCTGGCTCAGTTGGTGGAGCATGAGCATGCAACTCTTGATCTCGGGGTTGTGAAGTCAAGCCCCACACTGGGCACAGAGCTTATTTTAAATAAATATTTTCAGGTGTAAAAAAAAAAAAGTGCAAAATTAAGTAAAACCGGATATAGAGATATATAAAAATCAAACAAAAAATGCCACAATGAAACAGAACAAAAAACTACTGAACAGGGGAACCTGGGTGGCTCAGTCATTAAGCATCTGCCTTCGGGCTCAGGTCATGATCCTGGGGTCCTGGGATCGAGCCCCGCATCAGACTCCCTGCTCAGCAGGAAGCATGCTTCTTCTCCCTCTCCCACTCCCACTCCCCCTGCTTGTGTTCCCTCTCTGTGTCTCTCTCTGTAAAATAAATAAAATCTTTAAAAAAGAAAAAAAAACTACTGCACAGAAAACACCAGTTCATACAAGTTTTCTTCCTACCTTTGATTTTCCAAATTTTCCACAAATACATAATATATTAAAACTGAAAAAAATACAGAAAATACACTGAACAGATACTTCAGTTGGAAAATATCCCAGTTGCTCAAGTTAATTTTAATGCAATTTAGCTGGCTACTATTTTTAGTAATGACTGTCCTCCTAATAAATTCCTCTGCTTCACAAGTGTCAGTAAACTTAAAAAATCAATTTCAGATTTTTAAGCTTAAAAACCCAAAAGTTGGGGCGCCTGGGTGGCTCAGATGGTTGGGCGTCTGCCTTCGGCTCGGGTCATGATCCCAGGGTACTGGGATCGAGTCCCGCATCGGGCTCCCTGCTCCTTGGGAGCCTGCTTCTCCCTCTGC